>NC_056746.1:1168050300-1168220300 GCF_019279795.1 Protopterus annectens
TATATATATATATATATATATATATGTATGTATATATATATGTGTGTATATATATATATATATATATATATATATACTTTTATATGTAAACACGAGTGTTGTGTATACCTTCTCAGATGTACCCCACCACATTGAATAAGGAGAAAATTACAGTCAGCTGCCTGTCGGGTACCAGGATCCGCCACATAACGCATGCACTCAAGTCACTCCACAACAAGTACAAATATGGCTCTGCCATTGTCCATGTTGGAGTGAATGACTTGAGACGTACCTCCCTGGACTACATGAAAAGAGACATGGAAGAGCTCTCGGATCATGTGGCCCAGGCAGGTATGACCCTAGCCCTGAGTAGCATCCTGCCTTCGCCCAGAATGATACCACAATATAAGGATAAAATGACTGACTTCAACAATTGGCTAAGCTTATGGTGTCATTCAAAGGGGATCCAGTATCTGTCTGCCTGGGATGACATGATTGACAGACCACGATGCTTTGCCAGAGATGGTCTGCACCTGTCGCCCCTGGGATTCAGGTTACTGGCTAAGGCTCCTGCCACCCTTATAGTGCCTTTTTTAGGCAAACTTCAAAGGACAAAACCACCACCGTAACAGGTACAAGCATGCAAAATCTGAAGGTAATGCTACTCAATGCTAGAAGTCTAAACTTCAAAATGCACTCTCGAGGCACTCCTAATATGGAGAACATCGATATTTGTGCAGTAACTGAGACCTGGTTCAAGGCTCCAGAGAGCACCCCTGCAATACCAGGCTACAACTCTTACCACACTTTTCGGCCACCAAACCAGGACCGAAAAACTAAAGGTGGAGGAGTGTCAATATTCACCAAGGATATTCACACCACCAGGCTAGTTGGCCAACACAATGTGTCTGAAATTCTCCAAGTGCAACTAACACTAGGTAAGACTGCAATCCAAATTGTAGCTTGCTACAGATCCCCACCATACCCCAAGATTCTCACTACACCTTTCTAAACATACTGGTAAATATTAAGATAGAACCAAACACCCTAATACTGGGTGATTTTAAGTACCCTACCATTAACTGGGAAAACTACTCATGTCCCAACACCTTTGCGCAACGGTTCTTGGAATTCATAAATTCCAACGCCCTGGATCAACTAATCCATAGTCCCACCAGGGGCTCCAATATCCTAGACCTGGTCATTACCAACATGGTAAATCAATGCTCCATACCTATGGTCACCCCCTCGTTAGTCAGGTCTGACCATAAGCTAATCACCCCTAACATCCACATCCCACCCCCACCCCCCAGTAAAGAAACCACCATAAAAAACTTCTACAAAGCCAACTTCATGCTACTCAAGTCAGAAGTGACAAACTTCATGACACCCATGCAGACGGGAACTGAAAGTTCAACTGCTGAATCCTACACTAAGGCACTGTACGAGCACATCCACTCATGCATGAATCGTGCCATCCCAAATAGAACTTAAATGCTCTCATCCAAAAAAAGGAAGCCAATCTGGTGATCCCCTGCCATAAACAAACTTTACAACAAAAGGAAGAAACTTTTGCAGAAAAGAGGAAAATCCCAGGATGCAAAAAACTCCCTTACTAGCCTCAGTAAGAAACTGAGATGCCTCATAAAATCCTCCAAAGCTAGTTATGAAAATAAAATTGCCAAAGATTCCAAAAACAACCACAAAGTATTCTATAACTATGTCAAGAATCTAAATGGCAATGCTTAGATCTGCTCTGAGCTAAAACAGAATGGCATTAAGTATACTGATCCAACGGATATTGTCAATATCCTGGCAGATCGATTCAGTGCCAACTTCACCCCCCTCTCACCCCCTAAATGGCCCATCTCAATACCGGAAGATTGCCAAATTCCAGTAATAACGGCCACACAGGTACAAAACGCACTCTCTAAAGCCAAGAATACAGCATCCATGGGACCAGATGACATCCCGGGCTGTGTACTACATGAACTACAATATGAACTGGCACCTCACCTAAGTGTCATGTTTAATCATAGCCTCACCTCAGGTTTCGTGCCCACTGAGTGGCGCAGAGCTACAATTATCCCAATCCACAAGGGGGATCCACCTTGGATCCCGGAAACTACCGTCCCATCAGTCTGACAAGCCTTATCTGCAAGGCCATGGAGCGTATTATCATGGAACTTATAAACAAAGACATTGGCAACCTTCAAACACTGGACCCCACCCAGTTTGGGTTTGTGAAGGGCAGATCTTGTCTCCTGAACCTGATTGACTTCTTTGAATCAGTCTCCAGAGCCATGGACAAGGATAAGGTGGTCCACACAGCCTATCTAGACCTTGCCAAGGCCTTTGACACCATCCCCCACTCTGGAATCATAGATAAACTTACTAAGTTGGGCATTAATCCCTATGTCACCCAATGGGTTGCTAAATGGCTTACTGATAGAACCCACACTGTAAAAGTAGCCGACTCCAAATCCAGCTCCAGACAAGTGACAAGTGGAGTACCTCTGGGTTCAGTCCTGGGGCCACTCTTGTTTGGCATCTACTTCTCTGAAGTACAGGTCAACACTAACGGACTCTGGCTAACAAAGTTTGCAGATGACTGCAAACTGGGAGCCATTATTGAATCCCCAAATGATGTGGATACTCTACAAAAGGGCCTTACAGAAACAGATGCTTGGTGCCAGAGCCATGGGCTCAAGCTCAATGCCAAGAAATGTATTGTTATCCCCTTTGGGAAAAAACATGTATCCATGAATTACCATATAGGTGGCAGTACACTAAACACAATAAGTGTGATAAGAGACTTAGGGACACAGGTGGACAGTGGTCTCACCTTCGATAACCACATCGCCACAACAGTCAGGAAATCCTTCTATGTGGCACACCTCATCACGAAGGGCTTTTCATCCAGAAAAAAGGAGGTCATTGTCCCACTGTACTCATCCCTCATTAGACCCATTATAGAATACAACACCCCATTTGGTATGTACCTCTCAAGACATCTGCAACAACTGGAAAGGCCTCAGAAATACCTCACTAAAAGAATCACAGGCCTAACGCAGATGCCCTACGCTGACCGCCTTAAAAAACTCCAGCTATACTCTGTCGCATATCGTCTACTCAGAGGTGATCTCTGCTTAACATACAAGGCCATGTCAAACCCACAGCTGTTGGACATGCTACACTTAAAGAAATCCCAATCCCTTAGAGCTACATGCTCCAGGGATCTAAACCTTGTCATCACAATAAACAAAACATGCTGGAGGGATAGGTTCCTGACCCAGAGACTCCCCAGACTCTGGAATAGATTGCCCATACATGTCAAGCAGAGTGCCTCTTTGGACCTCTTCAAGAGGAACCTTGACGATTGGATGGGAGAAAGGAAATTCACCCCAGGGATCACGTCAGTCGCCCTGCTAGACAGGGGTCCAGGAAAGTAAATAATGTGGGAAGAAATAGCCAGGGAATTGTTATGGCTAGGCTTGTATAGGCCCTAGGGCTGATAGCCTAGTACCAACCTATGAACCTATGAACCTATTAATCTATGTGTATATTTGCATACAAGAACATGTCTGATTCAACACCTGTTTCACTTACAAGTACTAAACAATTGTAGTAGTCAGAGCAGTTTTTCACTACTATTCAGTATGTGTACTGAATGATATATTTGAAAAAGAGCAGACATCTTCACAGCTCAGATGGGTTAATGGTTAACTGATGTGACTATAGTGTACAGGGTCTTGGGTTCAAGACCTGCAAGGGCTGTTTATTTTGTTGTGAGGCAGAACAAGGACTGTTGGATACAGAGTGGTTAAGGCAATTTTGTGCAGCGAGTTTCCACAGGTTTGCATGACGGTAAGTGCTGCTAACATATGATTAACCGTATAGGCGTTTACACCATGTATGTTTCGCTTACATGTGCGCAAATCTGCTTAGCATTTACATTTAAGTAATGCTTACACCTGCTAAGCATAGCTCAGACCTGGTAACCATTGATCACATTCACGTCTGATAAAATAGCAGGGTAATGACATCTTTAATTAATGTATCTATTTCCATGTACATAACATGCTTCTATATGCTGTCATTACAGCAGCAAGGGGTGTAAGTATACTGTCTAGAAGACCTGGATATACATGGGTAGTGCCACAATGTTTTCTTTTTGCATACGTTTCATACTTGGGTAGTATCCCAGGTTATATGCAGTCACACATGCATGTATTCTATCATTACATTACCATTTTTAATAGTGTTTTTCCAAGTAAGAGTAGATTGCAGATTGTAGTACTGTAACCATAGCCACCCTGCATGCAAAGCTGGACTCTTTATACCAACTATTGTGTTCTTGGTGTTTACCTGTATGTTTTTATACATCTCCTATTGGATATTGATCTGATATGTTGATATTAACTCTAGACTACTATGTTTTAGGACATGTCATTGTGGACTGCTGTCATGTAGTAATGGCATATCTGTCAGTTTCAGATGTCTCTGTCACAATATTAATCCTAATGCATGACCTGTTAGCTGGCTACTTTCTGTCTGTCCTCTGTACAGATGTGCAGATGTCAGGTATTCATCTTGGCTGCTTACAGGCAATCTCTGATTGACTGAAACTTACATGTTTGCCCAGCTGTCTTGTGAATGCCATAGCTAGAAAACCCCACTCTGTATGTACCACATGCCATGGATACCTCAAACAGACTACCACAGTCGACAGTCCATGTTTGGGTACAGGTCCCTAACCCAGACACTGGCCATGTTATGCAATATATCTTGCATACATGTCAGTTGGAGCACCTCACTGGCCCTCTGAAAGAGAAAACCAGAGGAGTGGATGTTGACTGTAATTGTTACCCTGGGGATCACTCATGTTGCATCAGTTGATAAATGGCCTACTGACAAATGTCAGGTGGCATGGTAACAGTGTACTCACATGCCATACTGTCACCTCTCCATAGACATTAGGTTGGTACACACCTAGGAACACTAACACCTATTGACCTCAGTACTGAGAAATGTGTGTGTACATTATTGAGTATAACAGTGTCTGTGTGTTTGTAAACTTGTAGTTGAAAATTGTCTGAGGGCCTTTTCAACCATTACATCCCCCATTGCTATACTTAGAAATGGCTGCTGCTGTAATCCACATTAAATGTAACTTGTTACACTCTTCACCCTATGGGCTAACTGGAGCTTGCAGTACCAGCATAACACTGGTCTACAAATGGGTAGATAGGCGTGGGTTACCCTCTGAGTCCTAGCAAATGTGGGTATGTGTGTGTGTGTGTGTGTGTGTGTGTGTGTGTGTGTGTGTGTGTGTGCAATTGTGTCTGACTGTGCATATTTGTATGAGACAGCATTTTGAGGCCACATTCTCCAAATACAATAAACCTTGCCATAGTAAGGGATGGTGATGTTGCTGACATTAGGAGAGCCATGACAAACCCTCACTCTACTATCCCTGTTGCATATGCAATAAATGCATATCCCTGTAGTAGCACTGATTAGATAGATAAGGGTTAGCATTGTAGTCCTGATCAATGTGTGATTGTGAGTATGTCAGAGCATTATCATGGGTTTCAGTGAGTACAATATACAATGTGGGGTGTGTGTGTGTGCTGAGTATGCTGTCTTTACACCATGATGCTCCCAGTACATGTCCCAAGGTTCACTGGATGAGGACTGCTGTCACCATCAACCATACAGGTAAATGATTACACTATCCAGCCCAATGATGCATGTGCTGTGTGCAAAAACTCCCTAACAGTATGGACTCGCTAGCAAGGTAGTTAGCACTAATAAACCCAGGTCTGTCAAATGTGTCTATGACTGTATGTGTTTGTCAATGTGTATATGACAGTATGTCATACTATGTATTGTTCATTAACACCCAGTACATCTCCCATTACCATACTGTACAAGGCCTGGCAATGTTCTTCACTTAACTGGAAACTCGGGACACACCTCATCATAAAAGCTCTGTGGTGTGTGCAATTAAGGCCAAACACATTAGTAGCAATAAGTACCTAGGTAGGGGTTCTACTCTCAGTGTTCCAAAGTAAGTGTGTGTGTATGTGAAGGGATCTACTTCAGTTTGTTGAAATTATATCCCAGGAGATCATATGTCTGAGAATGACCTGGCAAAAGGTAACCTTTCAGAAGAATCATCTTGTGAAAATTCATTCCATCAAAAACTAGTAGTGGATGTGTAAATGCCCTCTTCCCCACTGTACAGCTGTAAAACGATACTAGAGTTGGTATATATAGTTGGGTGTGGTTGTTGTGGGCACAGCCACCCACATTTGGGTTATTGTGCGTATCCCCCCGCTTAGTTTGCTGTTATACTTTACAGTTTATGTTAACAGGTTAAGTATTTCTTAATCACACTATGTGTGGTTCTATGCCACCCCACACCAGCATACCTATGTTTACCAACTCCAGGATTGCACTGCATTGGGGAAGAGGACATATACCTGGCCAGTACCATCATTGATGACATTGAACTGGCAGACTGATTATTTACTGATGTGATGTTTTGGCTATTTGGTCTTGGTGGAATTACATAAGCCAAAATGAGTTCACTGCAAAATTAAGTACATCCATGTGTACAGTATTCTCTGTGTATTGCATCAGCACCAAAGCCTGTGTGTATGTGTGTTATTCACAAACATTTGGTGTGTGCCACCCAGTACTCTTACCATTGTCCGCTGCAGAAGAGCTGCTGACATCAGCAACCATGCACTCACCTGTATACACCCCTCAGACCTGTCAGCCATGCGACAAATGCAGTAACTGTTATACAGACCTGTTACTTGTGTTCAGCTATACCTAGGATATGACACAGTCATTGTGTCACCAAAGTGCCATATCCCTTATAGGAAAGGACAGCAGACCAACAACCTGCTGACACATAGACACCTACAACACAAACAGAATACATTATGGAGACCACAATCAGTCAGTCTTAATAACAGCTATAATGCATCATGGCTGGACAGCTACACACCCTGACATGTAAGCATTAAACATTCCAGCTGAAAACACATTAAACAGCATTACATTGCTAAACCTTAGTACATTCACCCTGTGCATCAGAAACATATTAGCGTGTCCCTGCATCAATGGTATGGATGACAGGGATGTGGCACAGGTATCATAATATGCACAGGATGTGTGGTGGGTTTGCAGAGGCCTAGGCTGAGCCATTTGGTTGACATCATGTGTGTGTGTTAGGAGGTTCTTTAACAATTGGGCTGTGCTAATGTTGTGTGTGTAGGTATGGATGTGCCCTAGCTGTGTTGGTGATGTCTCTGTGCATACCCTAGCTGTGTTGGTGATGTTTCTGTGCATGTATGCACACAGTTCTGCCATGTGGCTGCCCTATATGGGAGTTTGTTGTACAGCTGCAGACCGTACATGGCAGGGTGTACAGTTCGCCGTCTCTGGCCATGGACATGGGAACTGTGACTGCCAGGGGTTCCACTGGCACTACCAGGTAGAAGCCCAGATATGGTACTCTCCCCTGATGATGACAATTGTTCGCTGGATCTGTGTCTCTGTTGGGACTGGCCAGGACCATGTGCACGTGCCCTGCTGCATTGTGGTGTGGTCAGCACCCCCCCTTGCAGTGCTGATACTGGTACTGCCACTACAGGATTGGCTGTGAGTTGTTGCACATCCACGTAGACCTTCACCTTTTGCTGTTGCTGACCTATGTCCACATGGATGACACCCTACTCACACCACATGCTCCAACACAGACACCACACAGTCAAGGATTCCCACCATCTCACCCAACCATCTATCAAGGACTTCTGCAAAATAACCGTGGGCATCTGCAAGATCATGGATGTTGTCAAGTACAGCAGAATGAGTAGCCCTCTGGAGCCTCAGACTCTGTCTGGTTTACCGCTCCATATGTGCCTGTGCCTCAGCCATCCTATGAGCACCCTTGTACATCTGCCTGTGTGGTACCTCACCGGTTATCCGGCTATGTCTGCTGTGTACAGACACACTTTCCATAGTCCCCGCACTGTTCTGTCTCATGCCACCACCTGCCAACTGTCCCTCATCTATGGCCACTGGTGATGGAGTATGTATGGGCATTGTGACTGTGTGTGGACATGGGGTGGATAAAAGTGGGATGTCAACCGATGGCACAGCTTCACCCCCTGACAACTCTGCCTGTGCCTCACCATACCTATCATCATTGTCAGAGTCTGTATGGACACTAACATCAGTTTGCCTGCTGGAGGGACCCTGACTCACCTCACCACCTGTGAGGGGAAAACATAAAATGTGATTTAAGACCTGTACGTTACTGCTTACCTCTACACACACTCACACACTCACACACATACACACACACACACACACACACACACACACACACACACACACACTCACACACACGCACACGCACACACACACACACACACACACACACACACACACACACACACACATACACACACACAGGTGAGGTGGCACAAATATATTACACAGACCTCTCGTTACCCAACAGTCAAAATGCATGACATATGGCACTCAACATCATGCACTGCAGCTATACTCAGTCCTTGTTACCAACATTATACATCTCTGTGATGCATGAATTGTGTTAGTAGGTGATGACCCTTCCCTGGAACACACTGCACCCATGTACACAGTATTGATGTGTACTTGTACAGCACCCTGGCATGTACTGTGCACCATACCTCACGAGTATACACACCATTGCTGAATGCGTATATGTGTGGCAGTTATGTTTTCTCTGTTGCTCAAAGCCCCTATGTGTTTGACACATACCTGGGATGATATGAGGACAGATGTCAATAGTTAATGCCTGACCTCTGATTTGCAGATCTCATCAGCAGTGCATGTATGAGCAATAAAATCCAATTACACTGGCAACCTTCAAAGCTTAATGTGCATATAAGGCATGTACACACCCTTGTTGACATGCCAGCCTCTTCCATGATATGCAATGGGGCCACAATACTGCATATGTTAACATTACACTGATATGTGACATATGACCTGTACAATCAAATGCAGTATCAAACAAATGTGTCAATCGTGCAGATGCTGAATGAGATGCATACAATATGTGGGTTGCATAAGTGTGCATACCCTGAACACAATGGTTTGTTGCAGCACCTGTTAAGTGAACTACAGCAGTCACTATTCCAGGAAAGGGTATACTAGCATGGCCCATCCTCACTTGCCATTATTTGGTCATGCCGCCCTACAAATGTCCCCAAACTCTGCCAGGCTGCAAGGTCAGCTCATGTGCATAGCCCTTGGAGGTCACACAGTGCCTTCACTATTGCTGTGGAGTCAGGGTTATGTATGGCACAATTCATGACCTTGAATGTGTTCAGATACAGCCATTCCTAGGGAGCTTTGGATGTATGCTTCAGTTCACTGCTGTGTTTCAGGATGACACCCTCCTCAACCATATTGCAGATGCTTGACAACTATGGGCCACACATGAGTGTTATATTGCAGTGTTCCAAATTCAGAATGCCATGTCTACAGGCCTACTTCTTACTAATGAACAGCAAACCTAAAGGTGTACACTGGCACCAGCAAGAAAAAAATGGGAATAGTGGGCCTGAGGTGGGGTGAGGTGTTGCCTGTACACCACATGTATCTTTATTAATACTGTCTGTAGGTTTCAGCCTTGGTCTCAGTATACCATTACACATTGCAACACATGCCTTTGGGATACTTGATGTTATGCATATGCTACCTGTAGAGAGCCCTGGATGATGTTTCCTGTAGAACAACTCTTCCATCTGAATACCCTAACCCATAGGCCACACGTATGCAAATTCCAGGTGATTGTTGACACAGGTACTGCACAGGCAGTACTTGCTAGACATTCCTGCAAGTCCCTCAGTGTTGCTGCATGTGTCTGAGCAGCCTCCATGACCAGTTTGCTACATGTGTTGTTATCTGTCTTGGATGGGCATCTGTTTATTTTCTAAACTGATGCTGTCCCATACTTCATACACACATACATGCCTGTCTGCCCTGTTTGCCATGGTATATGCAATGGTGAGATAAGGCTACTTCTCCCACTCCTGAATGCTACCTTTCAGATATGGGATTCAGTCCATTATTTGTAAGATGTGTGCAAGCCACGGCTGCCTCTGTTGCTGGTGAGTGGGCAAATGTCATGGACATACTTCTTGGACAGCAGACCATCACTTGGTGTGACATTGAGGTCCTGTACTTGGTGTAAGGTGTGTACTCAAGAAGAGTGAATTCTATCAATACCTCACAAGCTGCTTCCACAATATGTTATTTGGAGTGTGTGCACACATATACTTCCAGTGTTTGTTAAGCTATGTATTCCTCATATTTGTTGCCCTAACATAGGATTCCTTATTACACATTCATTGCTCATGTTAGGATCACATTACAGATTGTAAAAGGTATGGAATGTGGTATTTTGATTTGCAGTTGTTTACATCAGGGGCAGTTGCCATTGTAATAGTGGTGTATACAGTGTTGTAGCCACTGTATAAGGGTAATGTTTCAGACATGTCCCTACTGTAGGGAATTTGTCCCACCATTATGTTCATCTCTGTCCACGCATCTTGCACTGACAGGTTCTTGGGTATAATGCAGGACTCTTACATACCCTTTAGATATGTCACCATGGTGACCACTGTGATGCAGTGCAGTTAGCAACAATGAGTGAACATGTACAGCATGCATTATGGGTAGGTGTGTTAAATGTGTGCCTGGCAAATACTATGGCCATAACATGGCTGGTGTATTGGCAAACCTGAACTAAACAACTCCATACTCACCAGCTACAGGCTGATGCCCAGATGTATACCAGAGGGACCTACATAGCTGTGTGAGAGACATAATGTCAGTAGCCACACCTGTGGCATTGGTATAGGGTGGGAGCAGCATTTCAGTACATCAACAGTACAAACCTACAATACTAGAGATTATGCACATCTGTTCATTACTACACTGCAGCAACAGACTTATCTGACATATAAAAAAAAAAAAAAATTGCACAGGACACTAAGGATAATCACAAGGCTTTCTTTAGTTATGTTAGGAACCTGGGTGGGAATTCCCATATATGCTCAGAATTAGTCCAAAATGACAAAAAATACACCAAACCCACAGACATTGCCAACATCCTAGCTGACAGGTTCAGCGCAAACATCTCCCCTCCTCCCCATCAAAATGGCAAATATCTATCCAAACAGAGTGCTGCCCCCCTGACATCTCAGATGCTCAGGTAAGAGACGCCCTCTCCAAAGCAAAAAACACAGCATCAATGGGACCAGACGGTGTCCCAGGCTGCGTCCTACATGAACTCCAAGAAGAGCTAAACCCAAACATAAAACTACTGTTCAATCTCAGCCTTACTACAGGATATGTACCTAAAGAGTGGCGTACAGCAACTGTGGTCCCTCTCCACAAAGGTGGTGCCTCAACGGATCCTGGAAACTATCGCCCCATAAGCCTGACTAGCTTGGTCTGCAAAGCTATGGAAAAAATCATCATGGACCTCATAAATAAAGATATTGGGGACCTACAGACACTGGATCCTACCCAGTTCGGCTTTGTTAATGGGAGATCCTGCCTCTTAAACCTGGTCAATTTCTTTGAAACAGTCACCAAGGCCATTGACGAGGGGAAGGTGGTCCATACAGCCTACCTGGACCTCGCAAAAGCCTTCGATACAATACCCCACTCAGGCATTATAGATAAGCTCACCAGCTTAAATATAAACCCCTATGTCACTAGATGGGTTGCAAACTGGCTCAAGGACAGAACCCACATGGTTAGAATTGCTGGCGCCATGTCAGACTCCAAACCAGTTATAAGTGGCGTCCCACAAGGCTCAGTCCTGGGATCTCTCTTGTTTGGTATATATTTCTCGGAGGTACAGGCCAACACGGAAGGTCTGTGGCTGACCAAGTTCACAGATGACTGCAAACTTGGCACCATAATCGACTCTCCAGCCGACACAAGCATCCTCCAAAAGGGTCTCATAGAAACAGACAACTGGTGCCAGAGCCATGGCCTCAAGCTAAATGCCAAAAAGTGTATAGTCATCCCCTTTGGCAAAAACAAAGTGCCCACAAATTACCACATAGGTGGTAATCCATTAAGTACAGAAGAAGTAATTAGGGGCCTGGGGACCCAAGTTGATAGCAATCTCTCATTTGACAACCATGTGGCCAAAGTGGTTAGAAAAACATTTTCTATAGCCCACCTAATCATGAAGGGATTCACATCTAGATCAGGGGAGGTCATCGTGTCTCTTTACTCATCCCTCATCAGACCCATAATTGAGTACAATGCCCCTTTTGGGATGTACCTTACCATACACCTGCAGCAACTGGAAAGACCCCAAAAGTACCTCACCAAGAGGATCAAAGGGCTCAAACAGATGCCATATTCTGCCCGTTTAAAGAAACTCCAGCTCTACTCAGTGGCATACCACCTGCTCAGAGGCAATCTGTGCCTGACTTATAAAGCCATGTCCGACCCGGAATTAATGGACATGCTGCATCTCAGAAAATCCAAATCCCATCGAGCTATGCACTCGAGAGGCTTGAACCTCAGCACTGAAATAAATAGGACATGCTGGAGGGACAGATTCATAACCCAGAGGCTCCCTTCACTCTGGAATAAAATCCCAGTCCAGGTTAGGCAGAGTCCCTCATTGACTCTCTTCAAGAGGAATCTTGATGAGTGGATGGGAGATCGTAGGTTTACCCCTGGTATCACTTCTGTGTCACTGTTAGACAGAGGCACAGTATACTAACCTCGAAAAAGGGCATAGCAAAATTAATTTAAAATGGGTGGCGAAAGCCAAACACACTCTGGCTAGGCTTATAAATGCCCTAGGGCAGATAGCCTAGTATGAACCTATGAACCTATGAACCTATATGCATGTAGATACTTTACAGATGAAGATGGATAAGCAACAGTGGTCTACTAATATGCCCTGGGGCCTTACCTGGATGATCCTCTTCCATTGTGTGGGTGGCACACGCCTCCACAATGCTGTCTGCAAGTTGCTGGCTTGGCTGGTGGGTGGGTGCCCCAAGGCTGGCGAGGAGCTCCTCAGCATGTGTCAGTGGGAGCGGGATGGCATGACCCCCACCTGTGGCTAGCTGGTCCCTCCTAACAGCAGCAGCACACTGACAGGCATGGCGGATCAGGTTGGTAGTCCAATGCTGCACCTGCTCATAACTGCGGTTATGCAGGCCAACATCGTTCACCCTGTGGATGAGCTCGTTCCACAGGGTGGCTCTCTCCTGCAGATCAAGAGCCCTGCACCAAATAAGATGGCATGATGGAGTACCAAACAATGTATAATCGTATTGTTTTCTTCTGCTGTGAAAGCAGGCAGGCATTCCCTTGACATAGTACCTGGAAGACATAAACAGGAAAAAAGGTCAGAGGACCTCATACTACAAGGATATATAAGTTGTTAATTGACAACTCTCCCCCACCACATATCTGCAACAATAATCTGAACACACAAATGAATGGGTATGTATGCACCACACCTACTGTTGGGACATATGTCCTATTGTTCAACAAATATTGAAATGTGTTTCTATTGATGTTCCATGTTGAAACACTATCATTGGTGGCCTGTTGCTATCAATGTAACCAGCCTGCTGTTGTAATGGCCACTGTGGTTCCATATCTGTGTGTGTTCTGTTTGCTATGCAACTGTTCCAAATTTGGTGTTTTGAGTTAATCAGAATATCTATGCATGCTGTTATAACTAATCCTGGATTGTGTTGACTATTACTAACCCACATATGTTCTAAAACTGCAACACCATAGCATGTTTTGGAAAGCTGGTCCCAGCGGACCCACCTCTCTCACCTCATCTGGCCATGGCACTGGGCCACAGCATGTCTAGGAACCACTTCAGGACATCCTCATTCACTGGTCCTGCACCACCTTCAGGTGGAGCCACCTCACAGGATGTGACTGGTCCCACCCCTGGAAGCAGGAGAAGACAGGATCCTGTCACCCAAAATCAGGTCTGGGGATTGGTGCGTAGCAAGCTCCAAAGGGAGTGTGGAGATCTGCTATGCCAGCTTGAGGGCTGCATGGTGCAATTAGAGGGTCAGCCTGCCCCTCCTGCTCAGCCCCCAGCACAGCCACCATCGAGGCCATGAAGGTGCAATGGTGACTGCCCATGGGTGGGGACCTCAGTCCCATTGTTTCCATTTAGGGGCTCATGGGTTTCCGATTTCCAAACACCCCTCCCCGTCCAAGGTGTTTACCCCCACACATGTCATATACCCCCTTGTATGCTGTCTTGTCTGTCTTGCAACCCAACCTACCTCCCCAAATATACCTACTATCCTTCCCCAACAACCCACTCTCACCTTTAAAAAAAAGGCAATCTGTTCCCAAAAAAGCATTTTGCCCCATACATAACTGCCCATTTCACACATGTGTCCAATGGACACATGTAATCTGGTCTAACTGGCTTCACAACACATTATTGCTGTCCTCATCACTCTGTCAGGGGTTTGAGTGACCAAATATACCTCCAAATTCATTATATATGCACAGCTGTTGCTGTAGAAAAAAAATGGACAGCTATGGACATTTCCTACTCCTATCCTGCACATCCCAAGCTACTTTCCCTATTGTCTTTCCCTCTTTGTGCCCCCTTTTTCACCACTTTCCTATCACCCCATTTTTCTTTTCTTTTAAAGAAATTAGTGCAGGGGTAAGCGGGAGCAAGCAATTTAAGCAGTAGTAAGTGGGATTAAGCCTGTTTGCATGGCACTAAGCAATGCCTACACAGATTAAGCACTTTTGAGGCTAACTGTAAGCATATTTAACCAGAAGTTAGCATCGCTTACTGTTGTGCAAACCCGCTTATAACTGCTTAAAAGTGCCTTAATCACTCTATATCCAACAGCCCTTGTTCTGCCCAGCAACAAAATAATCAGCCCTTACCAGTCTCAAACCCAGGAGCCTGCACATTATAGCCACAGCAATTTACCACTAAGCCATCTGAGCTGTGGATATGTGTACTGTTTTCTCACACAACGGTAAGCAATGCTAACTTCCAGTTAAATATGCTTGCAGACATTTAGCCTGAAAAGTGCTTAATCTGTGTAGGCATTGCTTAGCACCATGCAAACAGGCTTAATCCCACTTATTACTGCTTAAAAGTGCTTACTCCTGCTTACCCCCACGATAATTTATTTAAAAGAAAAGAAAAAAGGGGTGATAGGACAGTGGTGAAAAAGGGGGCACAAAGAGGGAAAGACAATAGGGAAAGTAGCTTGGGATGTGCAGGATGGGTGTAGGGAAGGTCCATAGCTGTCCATTTCTTCTACAGCAACAGCTGTGCATATATACTGAATTTG
Organism: Protopterus annectens; assembly: GCF_019279795.1. Taxonomy (NCBI): domain Eukaryota; kingdom Metazoa; phylum Chordata; order Ceratodontiformes; family Protopteridae; genus Protopterus; species Protopterus annectens. The sequence goes on from NC_056746.1 coordinate 1,168,065,696, forward strand.
GAGGTATATTTGGACACTCAAACCCCTAACAGAGGGGTGAGGACAATAACAATGTGTTGTGAAGCCAATTAGACCAGATTACATGTGCCCAGTGTGCGAAATGGACAGTTATGTATGGGGTGAATTTTTTTTTTGGGAACACTGCCCTTTTTTAAGGTGAGAGTGGGATATTGGGGAAGGGTAGTAGGTATATTTGGGGAGGTAGGTTGGGTCGGAAGACAGACAAGACAGCATACAAGGGTGGTATATGACACATGTGGGGGTAGGAGGTTGGAATAATGGTTAAGGTGTTTACCTTACAGACACAAGTTGCAGGGTTTGATTCTCGTATGGGGTAATTGGCTAGGCTTAAAATGGCCCACAAGGGCACTTAGCCTAGTACTAATCTATGAACCTATAAACCTTGGACGGGGAGGGGTGTTTGGAAATCAGAAGCCCATGAACCCCCAAATGGTAACAGTGGGACTGAGGTTCCCCACCCATGGGCAGTCACCACTGCACCTTCACGGCCCCAAAGGTGGCTGTGCTGGGGGCTGAGCAGAAGGGGCAGGCTGACCCTCCAATTGTGCCACATGGCCCTCAAGCTGGTGTAGAAGATCTCCCAATTCTCTGCAGAGCTCCCTACACACCAGACTCCAGACCTGATTTTGGGTGACAGGATTCTGTCCATGCCCACTCCAGGGGGGACAAGACCCATCCCTTGAGGTTTCACCCAAAGGTGGTGCAGGACCAGTGGATGAGGAGGTCCCGGGGTGGGTCCCAGACGTGCTGGGGCCCGGTGCCATGACCAGATAAGGTGGGAGAGGTGGGTCCGTTGGGACCGGCCTTCCCAAACATACTATGGTCTTGCAGGTTTAGAACATATGTGGGTTAGTAATAGTCAACACAATCCAGGATTAGTTATAACAGCATGCACAGATATTCTCATTAACCCCAAACACCAGATTTGGAACAGTTGCTCAGCAAACAGAACACATGCATATATGGAACCACAGTGGCCACTACAATGGCATACAAGTTACATTAATAGCAACAGGTCACCAATGATAGCATTTCAACATGGAACATTAACAGAAACACATTTAAATATTTATTGAACAATATGACATATGTCCCAACAGTAGGTTTGGTGTAAACATACCCATTGATGTGTGTGTTTAGATTATTGTTGTAGATATGTTGGGGGGGAGTGTCAATTAACAACTTATATATCCTTGCAGTACTCACTACTTTAATTATCATTGCTCTACAGGTATTATTGCAATACCCTATGGCCTTGGTTTGGGCAGTGGTATGTTTGTACACAGTGTATACTTCAGCTGTCTTATAGCTAAATTCTACTTGCCTTACCTGGTAGGCCTGTGGAGGGAATGTTTGTTAACACTGCCTGACTGTTTCTACACATATTCCCAGATTCTTAGTTGTAATTATGCATATACCTCTCAATCTTTTAATGCACAGCATCTGGACAAAGCTTGACAACATGGGGGTACAAACAGGGACATATTTTGAATATTGCTCTAATAAACTTTTAGACAGCTGCTAGAGTAACAGGATTTGTTTTAATATACATTTTCTGAAGAATTTGAAGTCTGGCACTCACATGTATGTCATCATTTGGTGACTACAATCCTGAGATCATCCCACTGATTTACCAGGAAAAAAGAGGAACATTCCAAAAATATGAGCCAAATATCTTAACATTCTTGGAAAATATGTACAGTTAAGATGTATGATTTATGCATACAGCATACTACCACTACCAGGATTCACACCATGGCTGTGTGTGCTAAAAATACAATTTCTGTTTCATCACAGTGAACTGTTTAGACACCACTGTCTGTTCCTTCAGTATTTTCTTTGTAAGTGTCTCTTGGTTGTACAATCTGACCTTGTAATTACAACAGTCTTATACAGACATTCCTAGACATATTTTTATGTAGCACAGTGTGAGAAAAGTGGTTGACACAACAGTACTATTCTGATAGATGTTGGTGAATGCTTCATGTCAGGCCATACAATACCAGAGTAAACACTACCGGTCCAGGATTTAAAACTTTATTGGCAGGTAGTTACAGTTTTCATATCTGAAAGACCTTTGGGGGGAATGTTTGTTAACACTACTTGACTGTTTCTACACATATTCCTAGATTCCTAGTTAATATTATGCACATACCTCTCAATCTCTTAATACACACACTCTAGACGAAGCTTGACAACATGGGGGTACAAATAGGGACATATTCTGAATATTGCTCTTATAAATTTGGAGAGTTGCTAGAGTAACAGGATGTGTTTTAATATACATTTTCTGAAGGATTTGAGGTCTGAAAATCAAATGTATGTCATTATTTACTGACTACAATTCTTGGATCATCCCAGTGATTTGCCAGGGAGACAGAGGAACAGGCCTAATATATGATCCAATTATCTGGACATTGTGCAAAGCTCTGTACAGCTGAGAGGTATGATTATGCATACAGCTTACTACTACCACTCACAGGATTCAAACCATGACTGTGTGTGCTAAAGATACAACAATCTGAGTTTTATCTGAGTGAGCTGTTTAGAAACTGCTGTCTGTTCCTTCAGTGTTTTATGTCTAAGTCTCTCTTGTTTGTACAATCATACCTTGTACTTACAACAGTCTTATACAGACATTCCTAGACATATTTTTTTTATGTAGCACAGTGTGGTTAACAGTGGTTAATACAACATTACTATTCAGAGACTGCAACACTAAATACCATGCAATACCAAATTAACACAAGCAGTCCAGGATTGAGAACTTTATTACCAGGCAGTTATGGTTTTATTGAAATATGACCTATATGGGACTATTACTGTCATATTGTCTGGTTTATCCAGTACAACCCATACACAATTGTTATACTGCCAGCTGACTTTCTAATACTTTATATTTATTTGGTATAACTACTACAACCAGGAGCTAGCATGGGCTTCTTGATTCACAGCCCGCTCAGCTGCAGCTGTAAAGGGAATAAAGAAATATTTAGGCATACATATCCATCACATACACAGGCTGGACTTTAGTAAACAGTTCTTGATATGAATACTTACACAATGCTGGGACATCACCCCTCTGCCTTGCTTCTTGGACCCACTGGTCCAAGACCCCCCTCTTTCTCCACTTCAAGTCAACATAGTGGTGCCGGACCTGCTGACCAGTCCGAGGGATACCAGTGGCACTGCTGAGATCAAGGGGGAGATGGTCCCAGGCTTCCACTTTATATTGGGAGCCCTGGTACTGACCCTGCAGCAGTCTCTCATCATGGTTCTTTACCAGGAGTCCTACCATGACCTTGGACTCCTGTATGCTCCAGCGCTGTGCCGGAAAGTGCATGCCCTCACCAACTCCTACCATACTGCCTACAGTGGGAAGCTGCAACCAGTTGGGAGCTATATTCCCCCCTGCAGGGTTTAAATATGGCCGATTTCCTGCCCTTTGCTGTATTTGGACTGTTTTGAATATGCTGAGCTAAACTAAGCTATGGTCAAACCTGCTTAGCTAAGATTGGCAGTGCTTAAAGGGGCAGGTTCAGCATTGCTTACCAATGGGCAAATCCACTTAACTGGGCTACTCATTGCTTAGCAGTCATATTTACTCAATGCTTACACCTGGTAAGCAAAGCTGTGCAATGCTTAGCATTGCTTATTTTTTATTTTATAGACTATCTGCTGTATAGGATTGATTCATCATCCATTAGATATTATAAATCTGTTTACTGTCCCTGCCATCCCCCAATGTGCTTTCGTTACATTTATTCCTGTGTAACTATACTGTATGGGGCACTTGTGTTTATATGGGGGTTTCACAACTTTATTACACTGACACCTCACATCTGGACCTACTACAGTACTCTGGTTAACAAATATATGTTATTTCATAGATAATTATAAAAAATATGTTTATGTACTGCTTTCACATATAAAATGCAAATTGGTCACAGTGGGGATCAAACCAGGAATGGCTGCTTGCAAAGCACACGCTCTAACCACTACACTATTGCAGTACAGCTTATGCTGGATGTCTCTTGCTATTTAACTTCTGGTGCTGTTTAAGTTGGACTAAGCATAGCTCAGTGACGGGCACACCCACGCAGCTACACCTAAACTTTTAATTCAACACAACAACAGTAAGCACTTTCATCCACCAAGGACTTCTTCAGACTGTATAATGTGTTACAAAAAATACAATCATTAAATACACATGATCTGTGATGTCACATGACATAATTATTTCCTTTTAAGGAAAGCAATGAACCCCTTCCTGTCATTCAAACCATGTGTATTTAATGATTGTATTTTTGTAACACATCATACAGTCTGAAGAAGTCCTTGCTGGATGAAAGCGCTTACTGTGGATGTGTTGAATTAAAAGTTTTGTCATTATTTTGTGGCTCTGGTTCGGTTTAATTTATTTTCATTAGTTGTTCCAGATTTTTTTGTTTGTTTTTTGTTCTACACTTAAACTTTATCGGATTTATAAAAAAATAATAATTTATTGTGTTTTTTTATTTGTACCCTTCTGAATATCCCTGCTAATGCTAAACCTGTTATTCTATCAACTTTATGCTTTGTGGGATGACTGCCCCTTATGGCTTTGTCCAGATTTCTTACCCTGATGGGTTGTGGGTGTTACGAGCATTCTTGCTCATTTGCATACCTCTCAAGTGTAAAGGTTTTCGCAGACTGTCCAGATTTTTGACTCCTATTTTTGGTGTGTTCCTCCTAATATGTGTCACTTTCTGGCAAATAGCTGAGGATTTAAGTAATTAAATAATGACAAACACTTGAGTTTAAGACTCCACGTCCTTTAGAAAGTTCATGCTAATGTAAAACCTATTATTCTATCAACTTTCTCAGTTTGTAACAACAAACATTTAAAATCTGTCCCTATTTGTCCCCCATCATTTTAGGCTTTGTCCAGATATTTTGCTGTAAGTAATTGACAGGTATGCTCATTTATAATTGCTGAATGGCAATTATAAATGAGCATACTTGTCAACTTCTTAGAGCAAAATATCTGGACAGGTATGCTCATTTATAATTGCTGAATGGCAATTCTGGAGTGCAGGAGGCATATGTATTGTGAGAGCTCTGCTCTCAGATACACCCCCTGCACTCATACCCAGCACAGTGTCCGTTTTACAGCACGGCAGCACGCCTTCATAAATATGCATGGAGCGCTGCCGTGCTGCACAGGAATGATCCCTGCCATGCAGGAATAAGTTATTCCTGCATGGCTGCTTGCTGAATCCTGGGGTATATCTCTTTGTCACAAATATATCTATATCTATATCTATACCTGTAATTGGTTACACTTTATAATCTCGAAATGCTGGAATTTCAAATTTCAGTATCTCGAGACTATAAAGTGGAATTTTTAAAATAGCGAAAGTGCATAATCACAAATTCGAATATCTTAAATTCACGGTTTTGGCTTTACGCTTCATTACATCTGGTGTTTTCCGTGGATAGCGTATGGTGTCGCATTTGGATGTAGGTGTGATTTAAGGTAAGTAAGTGTTTTGTAAAGGTTTTGGGTGGGAGTTTGAATGTATGTGAATGTGTTTGAAAGTTGTACGTTTGGGTTAGGGTAGGTAAGTGAAAGTATGAGTGTATAAGTGTTGTATGTGTTGGTGTTTGTATATGTGTGATGTGTGTATCTGCGTGTGAGGGACTGTGAAATAAAAGGATGTGAGTTTGCTGTCTTTTCCTGTTTGTGCGATCTCGGAGTTAGTATACATAAGTAAGGGGGGTGCCGGGGGCCTTGCCTCCTGCTTATATGTATTGTAAGTTGGTTTGTTTGTGTTTTTGTGTGTTTTGTTTGTTGTGGTTTGCGTTAGATGATGTATGTGTTGTGTGGTGTATGGTGTGTTTATGTGCATGATTTTGTGTTTCGTGGTTTTGGGGTTTCAGGATTTGCAACGTTCAACTTTATGGTCTCGAAATACTGAAATTCGAGATTTCAGTATTTTGAGATTATAAAGTTAATCCCTATATCTATATCTATAATAGCTTTAGCTATAGCTATATCTATACAGTTATATAGATATTAGATATTGATAGATATTATGGGTCCTAATGGAGGAATGATAAATCAGCAAGTAAAGGAGAGCAGTATTGCTGGAACTGAATTTATCCTCAAGTCTTGGTGAGTACCTTCATGTGGTGAACCCTGTTTTTCACAAAAATCTTACCAAGACAACACTGATATATAGACTGTAGTTTATATAGCATATATCATGGACAGAAGTAGTTTAAAAAATAAAAAAGATAGCTGGGTGCACAAGACCCATGATTAAAAAGTGCCCAATCCTGGTAGGCACACTGGTGCCAGGACTGGAAGAAATGACAGTGTAGAATCCTCAAGACGTGGAAACATTCCTACAATGGGGCTAGGCCAGGCCCAGGTAGAAGGTGCTTCCCCTGTTGTAGAAAGAAGCAGTAGTCCACAAAAATCACAAAAACTGATAGGCCAGAAAAGAGTCATTCCATACAGACAATAGAGTGGACTATTGAGGATAAAAAAGAAATTATGTCTTGTTACTATTATGAAAGAAGCCCAGAATTTCCAGACATAAGATATATGAAACGATTAAGAGAGAAATTATAGGAAAAAAAAAAACCTTCCACAAGAAAACCTGTCAGAAGATTCAAATACAAATTTGTGTTAATTAATACAAAAGATCCATGAAAAACACTATATAGACCAAAAAACTTGGGCTGTTTGGAAAAAGAAGTGACCGTGGAAGTGCAAAAATATAAAGAACAAAATCAAGAGACTTTTGAAAGCTATAAAAGAGAAATATGGACATGGGAAAGAAAAAGAGATCTGATATGGTGCAATATTTATGCAAAGGAGAAAGCCAAATTAATCAACACAAAAAAAGGCTGCCTCAAAGATATTTGAAGAGAACTATAGGCAAAGCGATCCAGATTTTTCAAATTTCACAATAAAAAAAAAAATAAGATCACAAAGAGGGAATGTAGGATAGAAGATTAGTCAAGTAGAAGTTAAAAAATAGAAGCTGAAGTTATGGAATACTTGTGAAGTGAAGGATTTAGTGTAGAAAGTTTAACACGGGTTATATCACAGCATGATGGAACAAGTCCCCCAATTAAGGAGATACAGGAAGAGCAGGAGACATCTGAAAAAGAAATACGAACATGAGAAAGAAAAAGACATTTAATACGGTGCAATATTTATGCAAAGAAGAAAGCAAAACTAATCAATACAAAAAGAGCAGCACCCAATATATTTGAACACAAATATAAGCAAAGGCATTCGGACATGAAAAATTTTGCAATGCAAAAAATAAGAAAACAAAGAGAAAAAGTAGAAAAGAGGATTAGTAATGGAGAAGTTAAAGAAATAGAAACGGAGGTTATGGATTACCTCCGAAGTGAAGGATTTAGTGTAGAAATTTTAATTCAGATAACATCACAGCAGGAAACATCTGATCAGTTACCATGTGAAGATACTTTGGAGCCTTCCATAGGAAACCAGTACAAATGTTCAGTTGTCATTGAACAGCAAGGGAAGGAACAGGAAACTGTGGCTACTCCGTCAGAGTCAGTGTTGTGGAGTGATAGGCCAGTGAGTTCCCATATGAAAGAACAAGTGATGACACAGGATAAAACTGAAGAGAATGTGTCACAGAAGATGCTGTGGAACTTTCGGTAGAATGCCAGCAGAAAATACAGAACAAAGAATCTGCCCTCAGTTTAGAAGAAAATGATGTAAGAGAAGAGTTCCTTGATTTAATAGGATGGATGGACATATTAAGATCAATGAAAGAAATAGACTACAAAAGGTCAATAAAACCTAAAAAGTTAGAAGTCTGATAAAACAAATGAACACAGTAATTAGCACTGTCCATAGAGATTCATATGATATAACAGAAGTAAATGTGATATATTATTAATAGCAGATAAAGTTTTGCCACAAGAACATAGGGTAGTAAGGCAAAGGAAGGGGAGAAATTAAATGCCATCATGGCATGTCATCAAATAGAGAAAACTCTAAAGCAATTAAGAAAAGAAGTGTCACTGTTATAATAATATAGAAAAGGGAACACATCAACAAAAAATACATGATTAAAGCAACACACAGTATAATAGATCAAGATCTATGGTGCAATTGCAAATAAGTAACTAAAAATATCAGCACAGGCAGAGCAATTTAGAAGACATAGATAAATATAATGGAAAAGTACAAAATAAGCAATTTATTGATGACCCAAAAAAAGTTTTATATAGAACTGGGAAACAGGAAAAAAGGAACTGAAACACCACCAAAAAAAGAAGAAATATTTACATTTTAGAGGAGTATCTATGAAGATCCTGTAGAACATAACAAATATGCTAAATGGATAGAGGAAGTAAAAGAAAGAATAAGAGGTTCAAATGTAAAAGATATGGAATGAGAATGAAGAAACAGCCACAGAGATTGAAACAAAGATAAGAAAAGCTCCTAATTGGAAAACCCAAGGCCCAGATGTAGTACCTAACTTCTGGATAAAAGTATTAACATTTTTGCATGACGATTTAGCCATGACTAAAAGCTGTTTATATGCACACCCTGAACAGACACCAGCCTGGTTAACAACAGGAAAACAATGTGCCTACTTAAGAGTGAACCTGCAATCTATCGTAACAGCTATAGACTAATAACGTGCCTTCCGACGATGTGTAAACTTTACACTGGAATTGATGCTGACAGAGTCATTTAGAAGAAAACTCAATCATGACATTAAAACAAATGCGTAATAAAAGAAAGTCATATGGAACAAAGGATCATTTGTTGTTAAATAAAGTCATAATGGAGAACTGTAAAAAAAGGAAAGAATCTAAGTATGGCATGGATAGGTTACAAAAAAGCATTTGACAGTATACTGGATTCATGGATAAAAGAGTGCCTAAATGTATAAGATAACCTGACACCAATTGATTACATTACAGTGACCATGAAACAGTGGCAAACCACTTTGCAGTTAAGCCATGATAAAGGACAAATTATTATTCCTGGGATAAAAATTCAAAGGGGGTATTCCAGGGTGACTCTCTGTCACCACTGCTCTTTTGTCTTGCCCTTAACCCATTAGGATGTCTGCTTAACAGATTAGGTCATGTCTACAATTTGGCACCAAAATATAGTTCATCAGATGAGGAACTGGAAGCACAACTGCAACTGGTCAAAATGTTTTCAGATGATATAATAATATCATTTGGTCTTGATAAATGTGAAAAAGCAACCTTTAAAACAAGCAAGCTGCAGCAACAAGAAAACATTAGTTTGGAACAAGAATGTGATATAAAAGAACTTGAACAAGAGGGAGTTGATAAATAATTGGGAATTGATGAAGGATCAAGAATAAAACATGAACAAATCAAATAAAACTTAGTAAGGAATATTTTAGAAGAGTTAAATTAATATTGAAAACAGCATTAATATCTAGGAATAAAATCTAAGCTGCAAACCAATTTGCTCTTGCTGTCCTAACTTACAGTTTTGGAGTGATTGACTGGCCCCAAAAGGTTGGAGAGGAAAACAAAATGGATGCTTCATGCTTATCAAATGATTTATAAAAATCAGTGCATACCAAGATTATATATTCCCCATTCTGAATGATGTATGGGCCTCCTCAAAATTGATTACATATATAGATCTGCAGTAGTGGTACTGCATACATCTGCTGACTTCACAAGACCCAAACATAGTGAAAGTTTTGAAACATGAGGAGAATAAGTCTAAGATGACTTCCCCTACTTAGTTTAGCAGAAGCATATTGGCGTCAAGCAGGAATGGAAATCAAACCAGAAATAGATAAAAATCAGCCAGCAACTGAATGTGCCAAAAAACAAAAAAAAACAAAAAACAAAAAAACAAAAGAAAGAATATAAGGTGAAGGATCAGATGAGAAGTCAAGAAATGTGGAAAATGCATAAATGTAGTTGCAAGTATAGAAAACTCTTGGAAGAACCTCATGTTGATCAGGATCAAACACAAGATTGGTTAAGGAGAGGCGAATTTAAACCAAAAGACAAAAGGTTAATAGCGGTGGCCCAAGATAGTGGACTAAGTACACATTGGTTTATGATGTCCATTGAACATGTGAGAGAAACAGACAAATGTTGGTTTTGTAAAACAGCAGTGGAAACAGTGGCATGTATTGTTGCTGTTTGTGATATACTAATGGCAGAAAGACTGTATACTGAAAGCCATAATAATGTGGCATTACTGTTGCACTGGGGATTGTGCAAACATTATGGCATTGAAGTGGCTAACAAGGTTTACACTGAGTCATGTGACTTACTATCACAAGTGGACCCACCTTCAGTAACCCACCACCAAGACTACCTTCCTGTTAAAACATTCTGCCAAGCTGTATTTTAATGTACTACCTGTTTTATTGTTTTATTGTTTTTTATAAATGTAATTTCCTAGCAGGAATTTATTATAAAAATGTCATAGGCATTTGGCATGTGTTTGGTGCTGACATGATGAGATTTTCTGAACAGTGCTGTAGAATAACAGATAATAGATGGCCGCGGTGGTGCAGCAGTTAGCGTTGTCACCTTACAGCAAGAGGTTCTCCTGTTCGATTCTCGGCTGGAGCACCTTCTGTGTGGAGTCTGCATGTCCTCCCCATGGTCAAGTAATGCATAAAGACATGCAGGTAGGTGCATGTGTGAATGGGTGTGCCTTCTTTGAAGGTTGGGTGCTGGGCTGGCAATTTGGCACCGTAAAAATTCACTGCCAATCATTAGTGGACCAGAGTTCCACTGTAGCAACCCCTAACTGGGAAAAGCCAAAAGACATTACTTTATGCTGTACAAAACTGTAAAGCAGCTTATCTAGAGTGAGATTAGTGAGAAGAGCAGGGCATGATGGGAAAAAAGTGCTACAGGAATTTCCAAGGGAGCAGCCAGGCCCAGAGATAACACAAGAGTTAAAAGGGCACTGGTGCAGTAGAGGAGTGTTGGGAAACAAGAAGGTGGGGTTAGTTAACAAAGGAGAAGTGAAACTAACATAAAAGCAATGAGAGGATAAATAAAACAAAAGTTTGTAAGTTAAAGGGGCAGTGAAGTCCTTCTTGGTAGAGTGAAATATGCTATGAACAGAGTGACTTGACAGAAAGTGAGATGGCATTCTTGAATAAGGAGAGAGAAAAAGAGAGAGAGAGGAGAAAGTTGATCCAGCAGAATATTTATATATATATATATATATATATATATATATATATATATATATATATATATATATATATATATATATATATATATATATATACAGATACACACACACACACACACACACACACACACACACACACACACACACACACACACACACACACACACGTATATATATTATGGGAGCGCTACAGAATCCTGAAAGACCAAAATCCTGAAACCAAAATCCTGAAAACTCAAAATCCTGAATATACACAGGATACCAACACTTACTATATTCCAGCACAAGTACATACAGAAACATATTACCCTTCAAATATACACAGGAGGGCAAGCCCCCCTGCAGCACCCTCCACACCCTGTTACTTAAATATAACAACTCCAAGATTGCACTTCAGTACACTAAGTGCAATCTCGGAGTTGATATATTTAAGTAGCAGGGGGTGTGGGGTGCAGGGGGGGCTTGCCCCCCCTACTTATACTTGGAGAAGAGTAATATGGTTTGTTCTTTATTTCTTTCTGTATGCATTTGTGCTGGAATATAATAAGTGCTGGTATCCTGTGTGTTTTCAGGATTTTGAGTTTTCAGGATTTTGAACTTTCAGGATTTTGGTCTCAGGATTTTGGTGTTCAGGATTTTGGGCTTTCAGGATTCTGTAGCACTCCCACACACACATTATATATATATATGTATATATATATATATATATATATATATATATATATATATATATATATATATATATATATATATATATATATATATATATCCACAACCCTTTTTTCCCATTTTTACTTATGGAGTAGGTGTGTCACTTGTGGGTGTGTGTTCAGTGGGGTTTTGAACTACATGAGGGGAGGTAAGAGGGATGCAATGAAGCTGTTTTCTAGGGTACATACATGAAAGTGGGAGAAGTAAGAAGTACACAACTCTTTCTGATGGAATGTGTGGGAAAAGAAAAATCTTCCAGAAAACTTCCTGGGTTCAAATCAGAACCTGAAATGAATGAATCAGTTTTTGTTGGGCTGCAGAGAAATATGACTATGTTTACATGTGTTTGTAACTAATGGTGTAACAGCAGATACTAACAACATTCAGGGTTTCCACTGAATGCAGAGCAGGCAACTTCCCAGAAATGTCTGTAGCCAGGACTCCATAACTGCTTTTAATTTATTCATTAATTTATTTGTTTTTGCCGTCTAATCATGTAGCCACAAACACATAACTGCTCTATATATTCAAACATTTCACCCTGTGTTTCTCTTTGGTCATGTAGCCTAAAACCCATAGATGTCATATTTATTTAAGCATTTCACCTTGTGTTTTACTGTGGTCATGTAGCCACAAACCAGTAACTGCTTTATATATTCACATTCATCTTGTGTTTATTCTCTTGACATACGGCCTGACTCACAACTGCCTCATATATACATTCAAATATTTCACCTGGAGTTTAGTCTCTTGTCCCATAGCCTTAAATGCATGACTGCCTTATTTATTCAAACATTTTGCCTTGTATTTACTCTGTTCACATGTAGCCTTGGACTCATAATTGCTTATATATTAAAAATTTCATCTTGTGTTTACTCTGGTCATGTAGCCTCGAATCCATAATTGTCTTTTTTATTCAAACATTTGACCTTGTGTGTATTCTGGTCATTGCAGAAAATTGACACATTTGTGGAAGATCTTATGGAAGCATCAACTTTGCTGCACAACTCTATCAAGAAGCTTGAAAGTGCCAGACCTCTTAACAGTGCAGAGGTAATGTGCAAGTTACCATTTATAAGCAATCAATGGTTAGTTTATTTAACAGGCCTGAGTAGAAGCACATAACAAGTATTTCTCAGTGGCAAAGGCCGCTTACACTGTTCTATGTATTTCGTATTAATACACTACTCTAAATTGGCCCTAGGTGTGATTGTGTGCGTGTGTGTGCCTTCTGTGGAAGGTTGGGCGCCGGGCTGGCAACTCAACACCGTAAAATTCCACTGCCAATCATGAGCAGACAGATGATCCGCTGTGGCGACCCCTAACCGGGAAAAAAACGAAAGAAGAAGAAGACTCTGAAATGTTTCTGTGCAAAAAAAAAATGGCTAATCCATCATAAGTAGCAAATGTCTTGTGAAGAATTGCTTCAAATGTGTATTTTATAGGCATTGGATGTGAAATTTGAAGCTAACAAAATTATGAGGCTAGAAATAAAATGCATATTGATAACACAAATTCATTATGTTGTTTCTGTGATAGCTCAGTACCACCCCCATGTGTCAAGGTACTTCAGTGTTTTCTGTTCCATAAGCTTCCTAATGTGCACACATGCGCACATGTACATACACAGTTTTCTAGAAGCTGATATAACATCATTTCAGTCATACATTGGGCCTACTGTTTCTTACACATTAGTGTTACAAAACAATTTTCATATCTTGTTCTGATGCAGATGTGATGCTGTAAATAGAAAATGTGCTTTTATTTTTTGCTACTTAGTATATTTTTTCCTTCTGTCTGAAGTATGGCAAATCTTACATTCTTAAGGAGGTCTGAAAAAACAGCAGTGTTGCAAGTTTCAAGTTGAAATACTGAAATTTGTAAGTTTATTTAATATTTTGTTCCAGGTTTTCAAAGTGTTCATTTTATTACATTTCCTCTTGAACTAAAGAATGGACATTTTTAAATTCTTCTATAGGGTTGTTTTTACACATTGGCTGTGGAATCAAATATGGTTTATGACTTTGAATTACCCATCAACAAAATTCTGATAATGGAATGTGTTCAGGTGAAGGCATAATCAAGCAACACTTTTTTTGCATAAGGTACTAAACCCCACGCCTCAATGCGACAAGATATCCCCCTGTATCTCCTAAACTAATCACCTCTAAGGTCCTCGGGGCAGCTTTAAGTAAGCTGCCGATGATTTTGTGCTCAACTAAGATCTCTAACAGATTAAAAGAAAACTGTAAACTCATTTTTCTTCATAGAATTGCATGGTGTTAGTTCAGTATTCATGCAGTCTGAAAGGTGAGTTGCAGATGTAAACAAAAAAGTGGACTCTTTTCTTTGCAGGTCTGTACTGTCAATGCCAAACTTCATTAGGTCAGATGCCCTGTATAACATCTTAAAAACGAAAGCCACATGCTTCTGTAGTGCAAAGGGACTGAACTTTGATTGTGACCCAGGTGACCAGAGTTCAACTAGCAGCCCCAGCCAAGAATCAGCCAGACAGGGAAGGAAACGAGTCGAATGGGCTTAGCCCACACACACACACAAAATGGGGGATTGTGCATGCTCTGGGAGTACATGGGCATGGTATTATTTCCCCCTTGATCATGTATATCTCTCAACTTCTTTGCTAAGAATTCTGGGCAAAGCCAATAATAATAGAGAGATAAAGACACATAGTCAAGATAATGTTTAAATATTACTTTAATTATCTTAATAAATTAATAGAGGTTTTGCATCAACATGCATTTTATGTACAACAGGAAATATGAAACTCTAATGTATGACATTATTGGGACATTATTGACTGACTACAATCCTCAGTAATTTAACAGAAAATTAAAAAGTTTATAAGGGACAAGACAAAAATATGAGGCAATATCTGGGACATTCTGTAAATCAGGATAATTTAGAGGTATGCTGCTATGTTTTAAAGTTGGTGAGTAGGGTTTGTTGCTGGCATATAATCCTTGTGGAAGTGACAGAATGTTCAGCACTATCAATCTAGTGCACCTTTCCTAGTGGAACTGAACATGGGCATAGGTGTAGGACAAAAAAAATGGTAACGACTTCTGATGGCTGCCTAAATGACAGCCCTTTTTGACTAACTCTCACCCTTGAAGATGAGGGGAAGTAAGCTGAGAGGAGGCTGTTACAGCAGAGAAAGACAAAAAGGAAAAAGAAAAAATGAAAAATAATGGCCAAAATGGTTAAGATACAGTTTGATACAACTGGCTTATGTATGTGAAGGTTCATCTCATGCTCAAGGAACATGAGGCTCCAGTTGTTCTTGAGGATAGGTATGGGTGGGGTAGATTTGGACTGGTGAGTCTGCAGTCAGGGGGTTGTAGGAAGGCCATGATGGTAAACCATTTTATATACGGACAGCTTTTCTTTCTTTCAGATATAAAACTCAAACTATGGCTGCTCATCTTTGGCTAGAGATTACATGCTGCCTTTTATGGTTAAGCACATTGTCATTATATTCTTTATTCAAGAGTAATCAAGGGACCAGTTGACACAGAGAGAGTGAAATGCACAGCCATTGTTGTTGTCTCCAAAGTGAAGAGGCCATGCACTCTATGTGTTTACTCACAGATTTCATGCAGAAAGTGGGAACATCATAAAAGTAGGAAAAAGAGCATTGTGAGACCAAGGGGATACAGTTTGGGGACGCAATTAATCTCATTAAGGACTACATTGTTTCTGAATGCGCCTACATGTAGTTTGGTATGCATTTGTTCAGAAATCAGTGATGTAACACATGTCAGGGGATGTACACCATCCGTAAATGAAGTGGTTTCTATGATTTGAACTCCTGACTGCATGCGTACCACACAGGACTGTGGCGTTGTGATACTGTGCATTCTTGTTTCCAAACACTGCGTAAGGACGAGGGTCATTCCGCTCACACATCTCTCTCTACCCTCAACTACTGTGGCACAACAGGTCACTTACATAAAGCAAATGAACTGAAATGAAACACATGTCAGTGGTTTATGTGGTATCCCACTGCCATATTTTATTTCTTTTTTTTATTTATGCCTTTTCATCAATTGCTCTGAAGCTTCTAGCAAAGAGTTTTCCTTGTAACAAGGTTGTTTAAAATAATGCATTGTAAATATGACAGTTTATTGAAAATATTCTGATGATAGCATTGCATTTACAAATGCATTCCACTTTATATCTTCTGAAAACTACTTAATCCGTAACTTTCCAACTTGATGAGATGGCACATCTTGTGTCTCACGTTTTATTAAAAACATATACTTGTACCATTGCCAGCCTCACTGCAAACCACATTTTTTTTCTGGTAAGGTTCCATGAAGGCTTTATAGACACTGCTAAGAAAAACATTTGTACATTGCATCATACTGTGCTACTTAAATATGGCACCATTTCAAGTTCACACTGGGTCTGTCACATATGGACTAAACTGTTGAAAAAAAAGCCATTTTTGTTTGGTGGGAGGGATGGGGCTTGACAAAGCTTATATATGTGTTTAATGTTTATATGTATTATTTAAATGTTTGTGGTTATGAATAAATCTAGTTTAGAATATTTATCCAGTTATTTCTTACAGAGTCATTCATGATATGCTGCTTTTACTGTTGAACAAGAGTCTTAGTAAGAATGAAACACTAAACTCCGTTTCCTTGGAAGTTGTCCTCTGTTCTCATTAATGGCAGCATAACTACCCTTTACTGTCAAGTTCAGATCCTTGTGTGAGAACAGTTATTGTCAGTGGTGTCTTGTAAAACAAATCTAATATTACAAAACTGGGCAAGCAGAACTTTTAGAGTTTGAAACTAGAGGCAGTGATATTATACTCATGATGTATGGTTTATCAGCATAAACACAAAACAGCTGGTTCATGTATTTAAGACCAGCAGCAGGGGGAGAGATGTCACCCATTCTATCCAGAGTGTGTACATATCTCCCTATATGCAAGATATTGCTCAAAAAGGGGGAAAAATGTTGGCATTTAATTCTAGCTAACAGACATTCCAGCAATCTTTGACTACAGCAGAGTATATGCAGTAAAAATTAAATGTAACTAAGATACATAAATATTAGCATAGTAGCCAAGGACTGTCCGATGCACATAAACAAGACATGACAGTAAGCATACCAATCAAATTTAACAGTCTAAACAAAATCTTTGGTTTCTTTACAAATAACTTCCTCTAAATCAGCATGATGCAGCCTGAAGCAGCCTAAGAAAGCAATAATGCCCTCCAGGGTGTGTGTTAATGTATAATTAATGCCCTACACCCCTGGAAGAGCATTATTACACATTAACACACACTCTGGAGGGCATTCTTGTGCTTTGAGAATGGGCTCTCTGTAAAACTGTTGTGTTTTACTTATGTATTTTTTAAGTTCTATTTTATTTTTTAATATATCTTTAATGTAAAATAGTTCCTCTGCCTAATGTTTCATACTTGCTGTAGTATATGTTAATGGTGTTGGAGAAAGCATTTTACATCCAAAATATATTAAAGAAAAATAGTACTTAAAATACATAAGTAAATAAAACACAACAATTTTACAGAGCCCATCTCTGAGGGCTGACAGAGATCATTCTCTCTTCACTCGCTCTCTCACACATGCTACCAGGGGATTGTTGGTTCACTTTCGCACTTCACTCACTCTCTCTCTCTCTCTCTCTCTCTCTCTCTCTCTCCCACACACATACACACAGTCTCTCTGCTTTCATGCACACATTTACTCACACAAGATCGTCTTACCCTCTTTTTCAATCTCTCTCAGTCTCCAGCTGCTTTCATACACACATTTAGTGTCACTCTCTCTCAATCTCTCTCACATGCAGTCTCATCTGCTTACATACCTGCATTTACTCACACATCACTCTCGCTTTCTCTCTCTCACTCTCTAGCACACACACACACACACACACACACACACACACACACACACACACACACACACACACACACTCGATCAAGTGCTCTCTCTCTTACTCTCATACACACATACAATCTCTCACATATGCTTTGTTTTATTATTTTTTCTTTTTTTATTTTACACTTGCTAAGCAGCGAAAGCGCTGCTTAGCAACTGTAAAATAACGGCTTGCTCTCACTTTCACTGACATGCATGCATACATGCACACACACACACACACACACACACACACACACACACACACACACACACACACACACAATTTTTTTTGTCTTCTTTTTTAACATTTTACACTTGTTAAACAGCAGAAGCTCTGCTTAGTGAGTGTAAAATAATGGCAGCCGTTTCATTTTTCTCAGTCCGAGCTCCATGGCAGCTTGATAAGCTGCTATGAAGCGGCAGACTAGTTTTTCACTGGGCATTACTTGTACATTAATATCTAGCTTTAAAACATTCTTTCTCCAGTCAGGGTAATGATGTATAGTAAGGCCATTTTCTAACTTAATAATATTCTTTCTGTAAGATGGTGTCATTGAAAATGAATGTCTGTAGTGACAGCAGTGTTAGAACACTAACTCCAGTTTTTGCAAATCAGGTACTCTTGTTTAATTTGCTTAGCCTGATGCAGTTTAAGAGTGCAGTGTGATGTCTGTCTTTTTTTTCAGCACTGCGGATAGGGTTTTCAAAATGGAACAAAACTTTGGGTAAACCGAGAGAGTGCTGTGATGAAAATTGTTATATTCAAGTGCATAACCAGCGCATCTTGCCGAAAAAAATTTTTTTTGCTTTGTAAGATTTTTAAAATTTTTGAATAAGTATTTATTAAAAGGAAGCATAAGCATAATATATAATGAACATGTTTTTAAATGCATGACACTACGTTACATTTTCCAAAACATTTCATAATCTTTGTATAAAATGTAATGACTTTTTAAAGAGAGAATGCCCTTTAGAATAAAATATAAAGATCAAGATTTCAGGGGGGGAATTTAATAATTTCAGGTTCTGCTTCAAAGGATATATACTAAACTGTTAGAAAAGAAGAGGTATGTGGGGAAGGGACAGGGGTTTTTTAACAACATGATTACGATAGGTCTGTAAATAAACAAGTTATATAAGGAATTTTAAGTTCAGTCTTGCTAGTTATAATATAAATGGTTTAATAAATTGTTTAGGGTTGCCCTGATTTGGTAACGATGATGCAGTGTGGCAATCAGCACTATCCTCTGACCTTATTATCATGGTATAGGGGTACAGGCCTTCACATAAAGATGTTCCCCCGGATTCACTAATACGCCATGCAGGACTAAACTAGTCCTGCACGTAAGCGGCAGTTTAAGAAGAGGACGACAGCTTGCCATGCATAATAATGAAAGCGCACCGCCGGAGCTCCAAATCCTACACTGAATGAGTGCAGGGGGTGTGTCTGAGAGCAGAGCTCTCAGAATAAACATGCCCCTGCAAAGTAGAACAGAAGAAAGTGTAAATAAATGAGCGAAACTGCTAATAGGTGTCCACACATCTCCACCAACAGTCCCCATGTGTTCAACAGCAACAGTACATTGAGTTAAAATGAAGAAACCCTTGTATTAATTTTTTTAAAACCCCGAATACAGCTAACCATACATGCGCGGGTTTGCCCATCACCTAGCAACGGTTAAAGCAGCTGAAAAGGCTGAAGAGGATAACATGGAATATATATGCAAATGGAGCAGCACAGCAATACTGGAGTAGTTAGAGCATCCGCCTAACAAAGAGGCATTCCTGGTTCGAGTCCCACTGCAGTACAAATCATTTTCCATGGGAAATCTGTATATGAACATAATTTTACATTGTTTTGCCGTATAACCTACATAATAACATTTAAATGTGAACTGGAGTACTGCATGAAATGCACATGTGAAGTGTTAGTGTCATAATGAATAAGGCACAAGTAAACAGGTTTATGCACAAATAAGCAGGGGTAAGCATGTCCAATTGCATTTGCATGGGGGTAAGCATTGCCCATACAGATTAAGCAAAGTAGAAGCTAACTGAGTGTAAGAAACTGTAACCAGAGGTTAGCAGTGCTATCGTCGCATAAACCCACTTACAACTGCTTTTAAGTGCCTTAATCACTCTGGATCCAGCGGCCCATGTTCTGCCCAGCAACAAAATAAACTGCCTCTGCAAGGCTCAAACCCAGGACCCTGTACACTATAGTCATAGTAGTCAGCCACTAAGCCATCATAGCAATAGATTAGTGAGATTAAGGTCATATATCCCATACATCCACATGGTTTTATATATAGATATATAGATATATATATATATATATATATATATATATATATATATATATATATATATATATACAGCAATATGTATATATATATATATATATATATATATATGTGTGTGTGTGTGTGTATATGCAGACATATACATATATATATATATATATATATGTGTGTGTGTGTGTGTGTGTGTGTGTGTGTGTGTGTGTGTGTGTGTGTGCGTACTTAGATATACACAGATATATACAGATATATAGCTATGATAGGAAACAGCACACAAGAATGATATATGTTCACAGGCTATGCCAATGGAAGTGAGGGGCCCAAGCTAGAATCATATAACACATAGGATGACCTTCACCCCCCAGCCAGACAGAGGAAACATACACACAAACCCACAAACAATGTAAATAGTCCACTGCTCCCCAGACCTCAGGCAGGATACAACTGGGGGGGTACACAGTGGACCCGTGAAATCTAATCTTGGAACACAGACAGGACGCCCCAAAAATTGACATATTATGGGAGGAAGCCAGTGCGACAACCTTTCTGGGCGGGGTGTGTACATACCCGGAATACAAGGGTGGGAAAGCCTGATGACCCATGAAGTGGAGAGTGGGCAGCATGTAGGGGTGTGTTCAGACCCGACCTGCACCCAGAGTAAGGATGAGTGCTGTAGAGGAGGTGCGGGTGGGGGAACTATGGGTTTCTAGTTATGGGTCTAGAGGTATGCAGGTGTTGGCTGAAGTGGGTCTATATGGATAGCCCTAGGGATGTAAGCAAACGTGTTCATTGGGCAGAGGCATCACCCAATGAGCAGCCTCACCCGCTACAATTTCCACTGCAGCAAAGTCTAATCTACATGGAAAAGAGTGGAATAACCAGATGTAGATGTATATATGTAGAGGTATGTGTGTGTATATCTACCCATAGCTACATGGAGATATAACTCTCCCTCTCCATAGTACAAATGTATACATACAGGGACATAATACATATAAATACCCACATATAGATATATACATATGCAGACACCCATATGTCATTAGATATATATATATATATATATATATATATATATATATATATATATATATATATATATAAAACCACAACTCCACCTCTTCACGGCAAATACTAAAATAAAATATATATTTTATTATTTTTTATGTTAACTGTCTGTGTTGTTCCGTGGATCTATATTAAAAAATTTTTGGAGTTACTATTTGGTGGTCGAACAATTTTTGAACATTTGGTGTTTGGAAGAGAGTCCTTGAACTGCATTTGCTTCACAAAATTGACGACACTGTGGTTACGTTGAGAGGGCAGCCCTTTATGGTACAGCAACGGAGGTGTGATTTTTGTTTCATATATATATATATATATATATATATATATATATATATATATATAGATATGTGTGTGTGTGTGTGTGTGTGTAAATATGCACATGTATATAGCTAGGATATGATACAGCAGTTACGAATTACATATGTTCACAGGCTGTGCAAATGGGGGTGAGGGATCCAATCAACAAACGTGTAACACGTAGCATCAGCCCCCCCCCCCCAGTTAAACCGGTGAAACATACAGACATACAATAAAAGTAAACACGCCACTGCTTCCCGGACTACAGGCAGGATACTACCAGTGGGAGAGACCCCCCCAAGTCTAATCTTGAAACACAGATGTGTATGTCCCTTGTGGGACACCCAAAAATTCAAAAATGTTTGGGTTTACTGCCATTACACCAATGTCGAATGGCAGGCCACGGATGTTCCCAGTGTACAAGGTAGAGGAAGTCTGATGATCCATGGGGCAAGACAACATACGTGATGTGTCCTGAGAAGTGGGGAGTGGGTACAGTGTACAGGTGTGGCCAGACCCGACCTGCACCTGGAGTAAGGAAGAGTGCCGAAGAGGATGTGCAGATTGGGAACTATGGGTATGAAATTATGGGCTTAGGTTTTGGCTGGAGTGGGTCTATGTGGACCGCCCCAGGGATGTAAGCAATAGTGTGCATTGGGCAGGGCCGCCACCCAATGGACAGCCACTCCCGCTATGAGTCCCACTGCAGCACAGTCTATTGTACGTGGCAAAGAATGGAATAACCAGATGTAGATGTACAACTGTAGAGGTGTATATGTATATATACCCATAACTACAAGGAGTGAAACCTCCCCCTCTCTGTAAGTATAAATGTGTACATACAGAGACAGAATATAAATAAATACCCACATATAGAGATATACATATGCAGACACCCATACATCCATATGTCATTAGACATGTATATATATATATATATATATATATGCATTCAAATAGATATATATATATATATATATATATATATATATATATATATATATATATATATGTATAGATATAGATATGTAGAAATATATATATAGCTAGAATATTAATTGAATTATATATTTAAATCACATCTGTTAACCGGGTAAGTCTGGCTGAGCTTTTGGCTCATTTACAGCAGAGACCCGGAGAGAAAAGCTCCTCAGGACTAGAAAACTATTTATTAAATAGTAGTGTACAGCATATATATATATATATATATATATATATATATATATATATATATATATATATATATATATATATATATACAGATAGATATGTTACAGCAGTTAAGAATTACATATGTTCACAGGCCATGCCAATGGGGGTGAGGGGTCCAGTCAACAATCGTATAACATGTAGCATCAACCCCCCCCCCCAGCTAAATAGATGAAACACAAACACACGATACAAGTAAACACACCACTGCTTCCCAGACCGCAAACAGGATATTACCAGTGGGAGAGACCTGGCAAGTCTAATCATGAAACAAAGACATCAATGTCCCTTGTGGGACACCCCAAAAATGGATGATGATCGAGGTCAGTCCCTGTGATGCTTTATCTAACCATGCCGTGTACATACACAGACCAGTAAGTTGGGCAAGTCTGATGACCCATGGGTCGAGATAACATATGACATGGGTCCTGAGATGTGGAGTGTGGGCAGTGTGTGGTTAGACCCCACCTGCACCCACAGTAAGGATGAGTGCTGTAGAGTAGGGGCAGGTGAGGGAACTAAGAGTATGCAATTATGGGCCTAGGCGTGTAGCTGTTGGCTGGCACAGTTGTATTCGGACCACCCAGGGATGTAAGTAATGTTGTGAATTTGGCAGAGCTTACGCCCATACCTCTCAACCTCTAAGAGCAAAACCACTGGACAGAACCTAAACCATTGCGGGGACAAATAGGGACAGAAAGCCCATATTCCACTTACAAACTTAGAAAGCTGATAGAATAATAGGGTATGCATTAGCATGATTCGTCTGAAGGATGTGGAGTCTTAAACCCAATTACGTGTTTGCATTTAATGGCGTCAGTTCTCAGGTATTTGCCAGACAGGTGCAGATTGTAAGAGAAACACACCAATATTATGAAGCAAACTCTGGACAGGCCATGGGTTCTGTACAGTCGACAGGCATGCTTACTCCTAATGGACAGCCATTCCCGATATGGGTCCACCGCAGCACAGTCCAGTTTACATGGCAAAGTATGGTCTAACCATATGTGTTGTTACATAACCCACTACACAACACCTACAAACACATGGTTACATCACCCCACTGTAGGCATGTAAGCTGATGTAATAGGCATCACAAGGTATTATTGTAGTCCTCACCCAAACCCAGGGGTGTGAGTGTCCAACACAAACACCAAATGCAGTGCATATGCACAGCTATTGTCATAGATAACATGGCCAGCTGTGGATCTTCCCTGCAGGCATACTGCACATCCCTGGAAAATCCCCCTACTAACACCCCCTTTGTGCCCCATGCACACCACATACCTATCAGCCCCTGTTCCATTTCTATTAATGTCTACAGGTACATGTAGGTGACACCCACTTCCCCCACTATATTGCCAATATCAGGAACCCCAACCCACATGTAGTATCACAGCTGTCCCACAGGACACATGTAACTAACACATGAAGGAACACCACAAGCACACCTGGAGCAGCACAAGCTCACCACCTTGTGAACCCCCCCCACCTCAGACTCTATACCACTACATCAACTAGTGATACTGACACCTCTTGTCCTGCCTCGCATACAAATCCCAACATCCGACATACCTTCCCTATTGCTCCCCATCCAATTATACCTACGGGCTACTATACAGTTACAATGTCACCCCCACTACCTACCTGCCTACTCCTTAGCTATTCACCTCTACTGTACCACACAGATATGGAATAACTACACCTACCCCAAATACCTGTATGTAACCTATCCAGACCTGTGAAACAGCAATCCAACCTCACCTTAAACTGACCTTTGTCAACAGTCATACCTGACATGTAAACCTGACCTAAGCATGGATAATACTGACAGTTTAACGTAAACTAAGCATGTTTAATGGGGGACATAGCTATGATATGTCTGTTACCCTCTATGAATATGAACACCCCAGTATTAATTGGGATACATAACTGGGGTCAATGTGGAGCTCTACACCCCGGGCCACCGCTGACAATGGACAAGCATACAGTCCAAGTGTTCCAGTTGACAGATGTGAACAAAATGCATGACGTTGCACATGTGTATGCGGGAGCAAGTGGGTGTAAGCCTGTTTGGCCGCTGGTATGCAAGTACCACACTGGTGAAGCAATGTAGAGGCTAACTGAGTGCAAGACACCGCAACCAGAGGGCATTAATGCTGTGCTTCTTGCAAACAAGCGCATACCCGCCTACAAATTTTATACAGTGCCTTAGTCACTCTGTAGCCAACAGCTGTTGTTGTGGCCATTAACAAAATAATCTGCACTGCCAGGTTGCAAACCCCCGACCCTGCACACTATAGTAGACGTGAATTACACTAAGCCATGGTGGATACACATTCAGCTGCTGAGATCACAAACACATCATCCAGCACAGGCATCCAACAGTAGATTAATATTAGAACACGTGTCCATTGCTCAACTACAGTATTATGAGCAGTCTATGTGCAGCACAGAGCAGTACCTGTCCAATCATACTGTGAGTACAGTAGTCTTGCATAATACCAAAGGGAATAACGATATACGGTGCACACCGTGGGGGCGTGTGAGCGTGCTTTATGCACAGTATGTCACACGTGGGGTGTTGGTTCCATGGAACTGGGAGATGAGGCTGGCCAGGTGTGTGAGCAAACCGCTGCTACACAATACCCTGGCAGGATGCTACCAGTGGGCGAAACACTGTAGACCAGCTATGTCTACTCTTGATGCAATGACAGGTCCGTCTCTGGTGGGATGAACCAACAGTTGTGGGTCACATCGATTTCACCACCAGTATCGGAGGAGTATCAAGGGAAGGCTGGTTCATATGTGGACCAAACGGATGAAGAGCCTGCAGATGCTTAGGTGGGGACAGTATACTGGAGGTGTACCGAGACATGCACAGAGGGAAATGTGTGGAGGTGTGGTATGGCAGGGCTAACAACCGGGGAATGGATGGATGCTGTGTACGTGGAGCTCGGGGGCCGGAGGAAGGGAACATGGGTATGTCATTATGGTAGACATATGCAAAAGAAGCAAAACAGCAATAGTGTAGTGGCCAGAGCATCCAACTAACATGCACGCATTCCCAGGTCGAGTTCCACTGCAGCACATCCTATATTCCATGTGATATCCGTATGTTAACTTCTTTGTGCTGTATAACCTACTAAATAACATTTATATTTGCACAGTTGTACTGCCTTAAATGCACATGTGAAGTGTCATAATGACTAAGGCACTAGTACGCATGTGTTAGTGCATAACAGCATTGGTATGCATGGATAAGCAGTTGTAAGTGAGTGTACCTGTATTCACGCAGGGGTAAGTATTGCCTACAAAGATTGAGCTAAGTAGATGCTAGCTGAGTGTAAGGAAACGCAACCCAAGCTTAGCATTGCTTAGCTCTGTGCAAACCTGCACACACTCATGTACAACAGCTCAAATGTCCCTAACTCACTCTGTATCAGACAGCTGGTGTTTTGCCCTGAAACACAATATACAGCCTGTGGAAGGCCCACACCCAGGATGCTGCACATCATACACTACGTAATTTACCATTAAACCATGACAGATGTACATAACCACTCATTCCACATACATATCATCCAGTACAATCAGTCAACAGCACAGGGAATGTAATAATAACATACCGCACAACCTCTTAATGCATGAATCATGGACATAGTGCGCCACAATGTAGGAACATATAGGGATATCTGTCATATCCTGCTCTAATACACTTCAAACATTGCAAATTACACAGTTATATGTGGTAGAACACATATATTGCTGGAGATGATATGTCTGAAACATGTATATGTCGTCACAAATGACTGACCTCAATCCTAAGGTCATCCGTGTCAATTGCCAAAAAAAATGAGGTACAGGCCATACATATAGGCCAAACATGCATGGACATATGGACAGCTATATATCTGTAACTGTACAGAGATAGACAGCTATAGGTATATATATATATATATATATATATATATATATATATATATATATATATATATATATATGTGTGTGTATGTATGATTCACAAATAACCATATAACAGCAATCGTACATAGATACATTAATATGTTCAGTGTATATATATATATATATATATATATATATATATATATATATATATATGTGTGTGTGTGTGTGTGTGTGTGTGTGTACATACATACACACACACATATATACATATATATATATATATATATATATATATATATATATATATGGATACATATACATAGCTAGAGCTATATCAATGTCCAGTTCTATCCCTCTATACATGAGGGTGTAGCATATATACTTATGCAGATATACATAAAGATATATATATATATATATGTGTATATACAGATAGATATGTGTATATGATTTCCACATGGGAATGGACTCCTGGTCCACTCTGTACTACATAACAGACCACGAGCACAGTTAATGGGGGTGGGGGCGCAAATGAGGGACACCTGGCAATTACTGGTATGTAATCCCCCCAGCCCTAATGGATATGCTGTGCAATACAATATCCAGCACAGCATATAGCAGGACCCACCACAACACAGCTGCATTGCTCCAACAGTTATCCATGTCACCTGTACATGTCAGGACAATATCTGTAACATGTCCTGCAGATACGCCATTGTAACGCAGGAGATGTACTATGCTGAAGGGCTACACATTACAACGGTACAGATATGCACACACAATCATACATTGACAATCATGTGCAGGTATATATATATATATATATATATATATATATATATATATATATATATATATATATATATGGGTACATACACATATACACAGACAAAGGGTATTAGTAGCCATACATGTGTAGCAGTAGTGTGAGCATACTGGGTGCAATGTATATCCCCAGCCACAGGCCCTGTAACCGTTACCTGTGACTTGTGTGGTATGGCAACCATCCCCACAAAGGGGATACTTACATTGCACATATACCCACTCACAAATCAAAGGACATGACATGACACACAGGTATGTATACAGAGACAAGCTTTATTTGTGTACCATACAATAATGTATGCCATTACTGACAGCACATGGATGTTGATGTATATAACCAGTGATGGATGCAAGGCCCACACAAAACAGTAGATGCAGACAGTACGGATACATATAACATACTATGGTGTCCAGACTAAGCCCTTCAATTCGTACAACAGTTGACAATGAATTTGCCTACACAATACGGAACAGTCAACAATATCAGATGTAGTTCAGCAACCTCCAATTACACCATGTAGTCAAGCCCTAGGGGGACATTCATCACTTGTGGTATTGTCAATGTATCTGTCACATGTATGGTCGCCTGGCCAGCACATGTCGTGGGTGTCCATGCTATGACTGGGATGATAGTAGGAATGCTAGCAGTAGTTAATGATAGGCCATTACCTAACAAACTCTACCCATATCACAGCAGGACAAAGGCTGCCATATATGTGGAGGACAAAGGCAGAAATGCAGGGCCATACCCGCAATATTTCAGTTACACACCCTGGAACATGCTGGTGTTACAGGATGTGTTGCAACATACCCTTATGGAGGAATACGACATCAGGTACACAAATGGATATAGACATGTACTGCTAGCACGCAACACACACACTGCCAGTGTAATATCTGACACAGGACCTGTGTGGTGGACAGACAACACATGATAGGCACACCTCTGTCCAGCTAGAGGATAGGCCCACAGTAGTGAGCTATGCAGACAGACTGCAGTCCAAGGTAAACTAATATGTACACACACACACACACACACACACACACACACACACACACACACACACACACACACACACACATACACACACACACACACACACACCCTGTAACACCAGTACTATGCAAAGCATTACACCACTCTACTCACAGTCTGTCTGTATGTCCCAATCCTCCGACATATACATGGCTGCCCTGAGTTTGCAGGTTCTCCTGTAAGAGGTATTGCTACCTGCTGTCTGTAACATTGATGCCCACACACAGGAAGAATGTCCATCACACAGGGAATGTACAGGGAATACGTCCACGTGATGTAGGGATTCATAGTGTGTGGTTGCCATGACAGTGGTAAGTGGAAGTACTACACATGTGTACTCAGATATATATATATATATAGCTATCTGGATAGGTACATGTCCATATCGTCCCACCATATGTCCTGGACATGGAGTGTAGTCCTACCCCCAGCCCCTATAGTCCCAATGTAGTAGTGCAAGGGGATGTCTGGTATGTAGAGCTGGTATATTAATAGACATTTGCTACTGTCATTGGGATTGTTGTCACAGACACTGTGTGTGTGGAAGGTGACATCTGCTCATAACATGTGTGCCTTTGGCTACTGAAAGACATCCTAAGGTTATCATGATACAGTACCTGCATATATAGCAGGCTCAACAGCCATGTCACAGCACAGGGTAGGATACACCTGTGTGACAGTGCATAACCACAACCAATGTGAACACACCCACAGCCACATATAGTACACTAGCATAATAGTACAGTATATGGACTATCTGTCCTACACCATCCTCTTATGTGCCACTCACAGAATGACCCTACATATACTGGGCTGCTACACAGTCTGGTCTGATGGCTGTCTGTGATATGGGACATGTGTGTATAGCCCTACACACATGTATGGTAAAAAGGTACCATACATTGGGGCAGCATGTAACAACAGATAGAAAGGGGAGCTAGAACAATGACATCTACCACAGTCTGTACACAGGCCATAGTACATATTAACAATACACACACTGCCGACATTCACCATCATCACACAGACCTCAGTACTCTACAAACATCAACAGGATTTCCAGGGTATGGCATTAAGTGTAACCCCTACTGTACATGACATGTGTAGCACTGTGATATATCACTGGTGTGTTATCAGATATGATGACACTATTTACGGTGTACAGAACATATGCACCACTTCATGCATGACATATGTACAAATGTTGACAGAGGTGTGGCTGACAGCACATACACAGGGCCAGTATAGACATGTTGCTGCGATACCCTCATTAATCTACCATTGTAATGGGATTTGTTGCAACATATGTCCAATGAGGGATATGTAGTCAGTAGCTGTCATGGCTTTCACCATCAACAGACTGCAATCCTCACACTGCCTTCTGCATTCCATGGATAGATACATCATGGCTAACACGACACCAAAGGCACAACATTGCCCAGTATGCCGATAAGCCTGCAGATGGGGATTCCTGATATACATGGAACTGACATGGCAGGTATTGCGACATGTACGACAGGCATATCCAGACAAACACTGTTAATCCAACATTACTCCATATGCAGTATAGCAGCACTTACAGTTCGTATTCAGGTCAGGCACATCCCCCTCCTGTTTGTTGCCCTCTTCCCACAGTGTATGTTGTTAGAGGTAAATCCCCAACCCATCTGAAATGCTGTTTGCCAAACGACAGTTCTAGCTCCTGCTCACAGTGATAGACAAGAGCCAACACCACTAGGATGTTCCCAGGTATTGGAGTGTGTTTCCATGCAATTGGCTATGGGAATGTTACCACACCTGTTCCACATGCAATTGGCTAAGGAAGGGCTGCAATTTGTGCAGAGGCCATCAGCTGATCATGCATATCATGTTACATACACATGCTGCTGCCTAAGCAATGCAGGTGTGGCCCTCCACATCCACCAGAGAGGGAGTTGGGGAGGCAGACAGAGGCGAATACATGTCAGGGTGGTGAGGTAGGGTAAAACCGATGCATGTTTGTGTCACACACCTACCAGCACAGGGTATCAAACAGCCGACAGCTATGTAGTGTTATCACAATTCAATGCTGTTATTGGATGCGCCACATGGGTTATCTGGTGGGGAGCACTCAGAACATATATGTGATGGTGAGTGACATCTGCAACAGGGATACGGTAGATATACAGTAGGTGATGTACACGTGCCTGTCTGCATGAACAGGTGCCAGTGTCAGCACACGCACACTCACACAAGGACGCATACACATTAACACACTTGGCACGGCCAGGAGTGCAACCAGTTGCTAGTGGGAGTGCCACAACACATCAATGTGCAGGGAACACATGCACCACACGGGTGATATGGAGGTTGTATGGGCAGTGAGTATGACGGGGTGTCAGACATAAGGCAGCATGCTTCACTGTGCCCTGGGGGGAGTAGTGCATGTGGATGTGGACATATGCACCATACAACACACACACGAACACACAGGGTCCAGTTCGGACATGCATGGGTACATGTCTGCATGGGTGTGTGGTGGCCAACAGTGCCAGCAGGCTATACAAGGGTAGGTGATGGGTATACCTTGGCATCAGCCCACATGACAATGGTCTGCATTGTGGCGCAGGCCTGTTGCTTTTGCATTTGCCCGCACAGGTGGGTATTGCATCTGTCTTCCAGTCACCTGGGTGACTGTTGTGTGTGGCCAATGCTGTGCATCACTTGCCATGTATGTGTTCCCTAGTCCATGACTTGGATGGTGTCTAGGATGTGCACACCTCCCACATGCATGTACAGTGACATGTGGAACTGTACCTGGGTTGTCTGGCCCATGCTGTGAACACAGCTTATCATCAGAAGTGCCAGTCTTGCCCATGTGTGGAAGGGAGTGGTACTGGTCAGCAGATTTACCCTGCACCTACATTGATAGCATGCTAACAGCATTTCCTGATGTCAGTGTCATCTGTCCATACAGGGCATGTTGTCAGGCATAGTATGTCCGTTGTGAGTCACATGTGAAGGCACAGTGGAGTTGCTAACTGTGATTGGCAGGCCTTGATGTCACATGTATGGGTATTGCTTTGCACCCCAGCCTCTCAGCCATTTACATCTGTTATCCCTGTATGGTAGACATTGTGATATATAGTAGGGCCACCATAAATGAAATTAGCAAAACCCCTCCACATTGCCCACAGGTGTCACACACTCACAACCACCTCCACTCAGGATATGAGTTACACACACACACACACACACACACACACACACACACACACACACACACACACACACACACACACACACACACAGTCTGGGAGTAGAACCCCTACCTAACTAGTTTACTACACTACAGCACTACGCAGTTATATTACATGCTACGGACATTACTGAAGTACGTCTTCCCCAAAGGTGTATTTCACAATTAATGACATCAGCAGGACTACCAAAGTAGGGTATTTGTAATGTACTGTGAGTGAGTAGCCTATAATGCATTGCTCCATGCACAGACACTGAGACACACACATCACATCCGGAACTGGCATGGATGGAGATGGAACACTACCACCGTTCTAAATCACACTACGGCAGTACGCAGTTACAGAATGCACTATGGCGATTACTGGGCTTTCACGTTCCCAGAGGTGTACTTCTAGGTGAGTGACATCAGCAGCCTTGGCAAAGTAGAGTATTTTTATTGTATGGAGTGTGAGTAACCTAAAAATTATTGCTCTCTACCCAGTTAGACACACACAGTTGCCAGGGCTGGGGTTCGAACACCTACCTAACTAGTTTATCACACTACAGCAGTACACAGTTACAGGACGTGCTATGGCGATTATTGAGCTGTCATGTTCCCAGAGGTGTACATCTAGGTGAGTGACATCAGCAGCCTTGGCAAATTAGGGTATTTGTATTGCATGGAGTGTGAGTAGCCTAAAAAGTGTTGCGCTCTACCCAGTCAGACACACACAGTTGCTAGGGCTGGGGTTCGAATACCTACCTAACTAGTTTATCACACTACAGCAGTACAAAGTCACCCGACACACTATGGCGATTACTGGGTTGTTATGTTCCCAGAGGTATACTTCTAGGTGAGTGACATCAGCAGCCTTGGCAAAGTAGAGTATTTGTATTGTATGGAGTGTGAGTAGCCTAAAAAGCATTGCTCTCTACCCAGTCAGACACAGACACACACACACACACACACACACACACACACACACACACACACACACACACACACACACACACACACACACACACTCACACAGTTGCTTGGGCTGGGGTTCAAACATCTACCTAATTAGTTTATCACACTACAGCAGTTACAGGATGCGCTACGACGATTACTGGGCTATCACGTTCCCAGAGGTGTACTTCTAGGTGAGTGACATCAGCAGCCTTGCCAAAGTTGAATATATGTATTGCACAGAGTATGAGTAGCCTAACAAGCATTTCACTCTACACAGTCAGAGACATTCAGGCACATACACAAACACACACTCACACAGTTGACAGGTCTGGAGTTAGTACTACTACCTAACTACTCTGTCACTACAGCAGTACGCAGTTATGGGATGCTCCATGCATATTACTGAGTATAGCTCTCCCAAAGGTGTAATTCATATTGGATGACCTCACCAGGCTTGTCATACTACTGCTATGGGGAGGGCGGTGTGTGCATGGGCCATACCCCATTCATGTAGGGATTGACATGCCACATGCGGGCACACACTGGGTCATATGTCACAGGTGCATGTATACAGCTACTAGATAGCTGCTTCCTTGTACAGTCTTGTTGCACAGCTGGCACGTACACCACATAGTCTGTCATGCTGACAGGTACTGGTGGCTAGTATCCGCAGTGGGTTACATCCGCACCTCATGAGTTGGGAGCCCTTTGGCTGTGTGCCAGTTGGGACAGGCCCGCATGGCTCCTTGTCACAATCACCCTCTTCCACACATTTATGCCCATGTACCTGTGGCTTATTATAGTGTGTTGTCATTACATATTTGTCTGTATTCCTATCCACTGTCTGTGCAACGCAGGAATGGTGCTTACTGAATTGTGTCCGCACTGAGAACTGCAACTTCCAGATATGTCTGGCCCACTGGTGTTTGCAGACATGGCCTTCATATGTTTAAGTGTGTGAGCATGCCCAGCATGACCTCTCAGTATGTTGTTGACTGACATTGCCTTCATTCCTCTAAGTGTGTGAGCATGCCCTGTATGGCCATCTGTGTTGCATGTGCGGATCATGTCCAGGTTGTTTGTACTGTGGTGATGACCTTTTATTGTACACCGACAGGTAGCATGCTGTGTCTGCAGGGTATCCATCAGTCATTTGCCATTGACTGTTGCTACATGTCTGCATAGCGGGAGGGACACCTGACTGTTTCTACTGTTCAACACAGGAGTGGGTGGGGGGGGCACACCTGACACTTGTACACATTTGCTAGGACTGTACTGGTATGTCAGGTACTCCATTTCAGTCTATAGTCTTACCTATCCTGCTGGCTAGGGCTTACCAATGTAATACAGATCCTGGCTTTGTTTACCTACATATTAGTGTCTGACTTACTAGCCTTCACAACTTACATCTGACTACCTGGCCTGCTGCGGTCTGTCTGTGTAGGCCTGGGGGAGGGGTCAACCATAGAGCACATTCAGAGGCCATAGTACAGCATTTGTTTGTGTTAGTCTTTACCTGTCCTGCTGGCTGAGACTGTTGCTGGGTATGTGATCCTTCCTGACCGGTATGTGTGGCTCTTATGGACACCCCTGTCACTCAGCCCATTTCCTGCAGTGGGTTTTGTCACCCTGTGTAATACTGGCTACTATGGTGACTCCAGTATGTGTTACAGATCTCATGTTGCCACTATGGGTGCCTACTCTCTGCTGCCTTGACATCCGGCCACCCAATTCCCTTGCATGTTCAAATCCATACCATAGCTAGAGGTAAAAACACATTCTACTCCATTTGGCAATTGGTAGGTTGATTGACTTACCTTGGTGGTGTGCCAGACTTAAGGATGGTGCTGAAGGGCTGCCTATGTTGGATGCACATAGTACACTCCCTATACATGGTTGGGAACAGGCAGTGTCATGTTTGGCATCACTTTTACTGTCTGTGCGAGTCAGAGAGAGGTGTCATTCCCTGGGGCCCTGTTGTGTCAGTGCATATGCTATGTGTTGCCCCATTGCCAAGGCCAGGGCATACTGAGCATGCCCCCTTCTACCTTCTTGGGCAGGCTCAGGTTGTTCCTCCTCCGAGTCACTCTGTACCTGTACAGGTCTTGGCATTGGTGGGGGGCTGTGTGGCCCTGCGCCATGCTGTTCCTGCTGCAGCTGTTTCTGCAGGATCATATTGTGTAGCATAGCACATACCATTACTATTTGGGTACATGTAGCTGGTGAATACTGCAGGGCTCCACCGGATGTGTACAGACACCGGAACCATGACCTGAGCATCCCAAACACATGCTCTATTATATGTCTGGCCTGTGAGTGTGCATCATTATAGCGTTGTTGTTCAGGTGTGTGTGCATTTCTGATGGGTGTCATCAGCCACGGCTCCAGTGGGTACCCAGCATCCCCCACTAGGTGATCGTAGGGGATGTCCACATTGGCAAATCTGTGGTACAGCTGCGCCAGTTGCCATATGTGTGAATCGTCATAGCTTCCAGGGAAGCCAGCACACACATTCAGTATAATGCCCTGGGCATCACATACAACAGCAGTTGATGGAGGGGATGCCCCTGTGGTTGATGTAGGCCCTACCCTATTCACTGGGTGGTGCTTTGATGCATAAGTGTGTGCAGTCTATTGCACCCACTACCCCAGAGTAGTTAGCTATTTGGTGGAAGAGACGCATATTGCGGGTCAACACCTCATGTGTGTTGAGGAAATATACATGCTCACTGGCATGTGCTGACATGGCATCCAGGAACTGGTGGAATACTCTGGATGCTGATGCCTGTGAGATGCCCATGTTATCCCCAGTTGTAGTGTGGGAGGTACCTGTGGCTATTATACCTAGGCCTACACATACCTTGGTATCCACTGGGATGGGTTCCCCTCGGCCAGTGTGGTGTGTGAGGTGTGGCCTGCACAGCTCAATGATTTGCTGTAGGAGGTCTCTGTCCACCCTATAGCACTCCACTATCTCCAGCTCATGTAGCCCCTGGTAGGTTACCCTGGGTCTGTACACTCTTCTCTGTCTCCTCACTGTGGGTTGTTCGGCAGCATTGACATCCTCACCACCCTCAGCCTCTTGCACATGTTGTTCTATGTTGCCTGCTGCAGCCCTTCTCATTTTGTAGGTTTGGTTTTAAAATTTCCCCGCTTGTATACACCAGTGGTGTAGAGTGTGGAAAAACCAGGGGTTAGGTGTTTGCTTGGTTTATAGTGGTGTTCTGGGCTGGGTTGGTCTGCTTCCTGTGTGATTAGTTGATTCTGATACATTTCACCTGGCAGCTCAGCTAGCTCTCCTTGATTACCTTCCTACTGCTGTTTTCCCTTCTCATTGCCTCCCTGTTTAGGCCCATGTGCGTGCCATGCAAACAGAGTGCTCCAATGTGCACAGAGCTGCTTTTTCCTGGTTTAACTTCCTTTTTCTTCCTGTAAAACCCGGTGTGCAGCGCACACACCCGCTTGCACTTTGTAAAGAGTGCTAGGCAGGTTTAGACACACCCCTAGCTTTGCTGTGCTAAGCTAAGAGCAATCCCCAGCCACAGGTCTCCAATACACTTACAGTATGCCTGACACACACCCCCATGATGTCACCTATATCCTAGTCTTGCACCCAGCTATTTATACTCTTACACTCTTGGGACCTGCCTCACACCCTGGGAAAATCTGGGATTCACTAACCTTTCCCTCATTTGCAGAGGATTGCCTGCTAATGCATAGTTACATGCCCCACACTGATCCTTCCCCCTTAGCAACTATTACTCACTGGCCAGGTTGTCTTCTGACTGCCATTGACTTACATGTCAGAATACTGATTTCAGTTAGAATGCTTATTTTAGGTTTATTTTATTATTTATCCCCTGATCCCATTTGCGCGTCGCTGCCCTATGCTTAACCAGGCAAGATCGGCGAAAAGAAAATTAATAGTTGTTTATTTTTTTTTTAACAATTTGCAATGCCAGTGGCCTTCTACTTGAATATTGGCATGCTTCCTCAATGATATGCAGCCTTTATTTGGAGCTGTCATAGCTCCGTTTTGTAGATTGCAGAACTGTTCGCAGTTACTAACCGAGTACATTTCTGCACACTGCACTCGTTCTGCACAGACAGCTGCCATCTTCCTGGATTGCATGTTACCCTCATTTACATGATTTTCACCTGCAAATGAGGGTAATTTGCATACAGGAGCTCAGTCTGTGCAGCATTAGCCTAAGAGTTCACGTGCATGTCCCGGGACCTCGTTCCTGGATCGCATGTCGGCCATATTGCCAAAAATAGCTCTTAAACTAATCCTGCACGCTATAAAGGGCTTCGTAAATCCAGGGGATTATCTTTTGTCTACATTTTTGTTATTTCTTTCTTTTTTTTGTCTTTCATTATACTTGTGAGACTTTAGTTCTATATATAATAGCATCCACACTTCTCAGAGACATGACTATTTTCCTGTATGGATGGTTTACTAGGTAAGGGTAAACACCAGGGTGCATACCTATCAAGTGTCCAGATTTTTGCAGAATGTCCAGATTTCTGTCTCATATTTTTTAAGTCCATTCTTCTTAAAACTTGAGTTTTCTGGTAAATCACTGAGGATTTCAGTCACAAAACTAATGATATACATTTGAGTTTCAGACTTCATATCCTTCAGAAAATGCACATTAACACAAAACCTGCTATTTTAGTTAGCAGCTTTCTAAGAGCAATATTTAAAATCTGCCCCTATATTGGAGCCTTTGTCCCCACATTATTTTAAGCTTTGTCCAGATTTTTTGCACTAAGGGGTTGAAAGGTATGCCAGGGTGTATAGTGTAACAAATCAAAGAAAAACTGGGAATATTAAGTTTGGAGAACGTGTTGTTGATCAATATTTTATCCTAGGTATTGCAAATGGTAGATAATTCCCTCATCTCCCTGTAGGAGGTATGACCCTGACACTCCATTCATTGCTGATTTATAGGGAGTGAGAGAACAAGTTTCCAATAATAGCTGAGTATGCCTGTCTCAGATGACGTCTGCAGCTGTGCTGGATTCCACATGACTGATCTTCCATCAAGAAAGATTTGTTAATATATTGTTTGATTGGTTGACCAGGGTAATGGACTGATCTAAAAAGACCAATTTCAGCCATTGTCTAGACTTAGAAAGCAAAAGTGCAGCAAAAAGTTAGACACAAAACAACTTCCAGATGTATGGTACAAGGCGTATACAGACTGCAATGGAGAAATATGCAGAGGGCATTTATATAAGTTAATATATTAGCGAAAGTTGCAGGTTTTGCTGATATATTGACATATTTACATGCTTAATCAAGTAAATATGACTGTAGTAACACAACTGTATCAAAACAGTAATAACAATAGCATTCCATCTTCCTCACCGATTATCCCATCGCAGCACAAATTAGCTTTATTATAGGATTGATGGCAACTGAGTTTCAGATGTACTTGATGAAGTCCTCAGGTTTTTCCTAACAATGATGGTCTGCTGACAAGCAGAGGCATTCTGTGGCACATCTAGGATTCCAGAATTACACTGCTACAGACAAGAAAGAAAAGAACACCACAAACAAATCTTTACATGCCAGTGTGAAACAACATGAGCTGCTAAGCTCTAAGAACCCATTTCTAACTACTCCAGTCTTGCAGAAGAAAGGTATGTGTCGCTCAGGACTTGTGCCCTTTTATCAGTAAATTATGAAGCATCACTGCAGTATCTGCTTTTAACATGATTGTTTATGGTCTCAGCAGTAGAAGGGATATAGCTATTATATTTTGAAAGCTTGAAGTTTTTGACTGGCAGTCACATGCTAATTAATGAGCTTCTTCTTCTTTCGGCTTTTCTCAGTTAGGGGTCGCCACAGTGGATCACTCGTCCACTCGTGATTGGCAGTGGAGTTTTACGGTGTTGAGTTGCCAGCCCGGCACCCAACCTTCCACTGAAGGCACACACATGCACACACTCACACATAGGGCCAATATGGAGTGTCCAATCCACCTACAGCAAGTCTTTGGGATGTGGGAGGAAACCGGAGCACCCGGAGGAAACCCATGCGACCACAGGGAGGACATGCAGACTCTGCACAGAAGGCACCCCAGCCGAGGATCGAACTGGAGAACCTCTTGCTGTGAGGCGACAATGCTAATCACTGCACCACCGTGGCCGCCCCAATGAGCAACGACTAAAAAAAAAATAGCAGTCCTATCATCTTCTCCATTTGGCTCCTAAATCTGGGGAATTAACTTATCTGATAGCCTTTCTTTTTAAATATTGGTGAAATCTAAGATGTACAGCTTGTACATCTCTGATGATGATGTGGCCTGTAAACATTTTATAGAACAATGTTCTTAGCTTTCATTTCCTTTGAGGGGTGCCAGCTCATAGCCTTTACAAGCATACCTCTCAGCTGTCCAGATTTTCTCAGGATGTCCAGATTTTTTACCCATATTTTTGGTCCATTGCTAATAAAATTGTAGTTTTCTGTCAAATTAATGAGGACTAAGGCCAGAAAATAATGGCAGACGTTTCATTTTCAGACTTTATATTCTTCAGAAAATTATTGCTAATGCAAAACCTGTTATTCTATCAACTTTCAGTTTCTAAGAGAAATATTTCAAACGTGTTCCTATTTTGGG
Source organism: Protopterus annectens (assembly GCF_019279795.1). NCBI lineage: Eukaryota > Metazoa > Chordata > Ceratodontiformes > Protopteridae > Protopterus > Protopterus annectens. The sequence continues at coordinate 1,168,104,997 of NC_056746.1, forward strand.
GCCTTTGTTCCCCAATTCTTTGTGGCTTTGTCAAAATTTCTTGGTCTAAGAGGTTGAGCTTATGTTTCCAAGTTCCAACACAAATTACACAAATAGATATAGGATGGTAATGCTGGTATATACTGCCATCTTCTGGTGATAGTGCAGATTACAGGTCAAACTATTATATTTTAACTACAGCAGTTTAATTTTATGTTACTGATTTGTAATGTAGGTTCATAGGTGAATACTAGGCTAACCACCTCAAAGGGCCATTTTAATAAAATAAAATAAAATAAAATAGATTAAATAAAATGAAATAAATAATATTAAAAATTATAGAGTACAAAATAGAAGTAAACACATACAAAAGTTTTTTAAAATATGTAAGGTTCACACTGAGGTTGATTTGTTTTGTGTATATGTTCATTTAAACCACTCAGGAATATTGTTTTTAGTCTAATAATTTTAGATAAAATGTAATTAATTGATTAATTGTACTGTTGATGGGGGGAGGGGTTACATATATAAAAGTGTATTGTAAATGTTAGTTGCTGTTTCTGAAGAAGTTGGGGCAGGAGCTCTGACGAAATGTGTATGATTACTTTGCACACTTAAAGCTTATATGTTAAATAAATTGTGTTTGTAAACTTTGCAGCATCGTACTGAGCAGTTTGATTTGGAGTACTGCTATTGCTTTTTGGTCTTGGCTTTGCTGTCTGAGTAAGGTGGAGCGTTGTGTGAACTTGGTCATTTTAAACCTAGCCAACAAGCAGAGGTCAGAATCAAACTCTGTGTTTATGAGGCAAAGACCTTAACCATTATACCAAACCCACTTTTTTTATTTATACTTTTGTCGGTTAACAATAGTACTGACAGCCTATTGTCAGAGGTGCACACAGGAGAAAGGCTCCAGAAAGAAGTAATAAAATAACATGATTGCTGTTAAAAAATACTAGAGAACATAATTAACAAAAAAGTGTAGCCTGAATACACTGTGGTCTACACACGTGCTTTGTACTATATGAGTAACACAAGTATTTTCATATTTAGAATAGCAACCTAACAAGCTCATGCAACTCAACATAAATGAAATAAAGGTCAGATAATAGTGTGTACTTATACTAGGCAAGGGGTATTGAAACTGTTGCATCTAGAGCTACAGATACAGATTATAAACACACATCTCAACCTCTCAGAACAAGAAATCTGGACAAAGCCATAAAGAAAAGTTGGACAAAGTTCCCAGAAATAGGGACAATTTTTAAATATTGCTCTGTAAAACTTAGAAAGTTGATAGAGTAACAGATTTTTCATTAGCATGAATTTTCTGAAGGATATAAAGTCTGAAGCTCAAATGTCTGACATTATTTTCTAACTTCAGTCTTAAATGATTTACCACTCATTTGCTCGAAAACCACAATTTTATGAAAAATGTACCAAAAAATATGAGACCAAAATCTGGACATTCTGCAAAAATATGAACAGCTGAGAGGTATGATTACAAATATAGTTAGAAGATACAACTCCTACAATGGAAAAGTGAACAACAAAATGGTTGTCTGTTAGAAGTCCAAAGATATGAAGTGTCATCCTTGGAAAAATAAAAATGTGATTGGGGGGAAAGATTTTGATATCTCAGGTTACTCCTTCTTCTCTGAGGTACAGCGGTCTCAGAATATACATAAGTAATGCAGATATGAGACATGGATCCCTATGTCAGGGGTGCAGGGGAGCTTGGCAAAGATGATTTAAGGTTCCTTTGACAACTAAATGATGAGCATGTTGTGTTTGTGACTGGTTTATAAATATATCTGAAGCCATGAAATATGCTGTAGTTGATTTAGTGTAATCTTTGTTGAAAGAGGCATTCAGAATGCTAATGTATAGTTGACAATATGCTATATCTTTAGTTGTTATATGTTATGATTTCTTATTGGATTTTGCAAATGAGGTGAACTCCAATAAAGGAGTAGGTTATAAAAATGCTTTAAAGGTGTAACAGTGAGTTTTGGAATTCATATTTTATGATCTTAGTTTAATTTTTGAAATCTCAGAAATGGCAATGTCAGGTCTAGCACCTCTGATAGAGAGCACATTAAAATAACAGCTAACTCCAGCTTTGGGGCATGTTACAGGTACAAAGTAAAACTCAATGAAGCAGAATGTAACTTGAAAGACATTAAAGTCTTCACTGCATAGTTCACAGTGCTTTTTGAAGATCTATATGGGAGAGAAAGAATTAAGGCACTTCATAGTTTATACATAAAGCTGTGTTTATGCACAAAAAGTCCTGTAAAAAGTAATTTGCCTGATATGATTAGCAGGCTGTTCCAAAGGAAAGGCAGAACACAAGTAGGAAACATTACTGGCTTTGGGGGATGTTTTAGGTACACTGAAAACATGCAGTGTGGCACACCAGATGTATCTTCCAGACATTATTCTTAAATGTCCACAATTTCACAGAATGTCTAGATTTTCCTTTATATTTTTAGTCTGTTTCTCATAAAATATGTGGTTTTATGGCAAGTCATTTAGGACTGCAGTCACTAAATAATGAGATATTTGAGTATCAATTTCCATAAATTGTAGAAAAATGCATGTTAATACAAACCCTGTTATTCTAGTAACTAAGTTTGTAAGAGCAATTTGAGGCCTTTGTCCCACAAATTACTTTTGGCCTTATCCCTGATTCTGTCACTGAGAAGTGGAGCGGTACATCCTGAGCACAATAACAGTACATCCTGAGCATGATAACTGTACATCCTGAGCATGATAACTGTACATCCTAAGCACAATAACTGTACATCCTGAGCATGATAACTGAACATCCTGAGCATGATAACTTTACATCCTGAGCACAATATCTGTACATCCTGACCATAATATCTGTACTTCCTGAGCACGATAACTGTACATCTTGAGCATAACTGTACATCCTGAGCATGATAGCTCTACATCCTGAGCATGATAACTGTACATCCTGAGTATGATTACTGTACATCCTGAGCATGATGCAGGATGTACAGTAATAGCAGCTACAAACAAATGCAATCTGAGGGTCATGTTGCTCAATGCTAGAAGTCTAAATCTTAAAATGCACTCGCTTGAGGCCCTCCTTAAAATGGAGAACATCAACATCTGTGCTGTAACAGAGACCTGGTTCAAGGCAGCAGAAAGCATCCCTGCTCTACCAGGCTATAACTCATTCCACACCTTTCGGCCCCAGAACTTAGTCCAAAGCTCCAAAGGCGGTGGTGTCTCCATATTCATAAAGGATGCACACACCTCCAGACAGAGGTAGTCCAACATAATGCATCAGAGATACTTTAGATGCAGCTAACATTGGGTAAAACAGCAATTCAGGTTGTAGCCTGCTATAGGTCCCCAACTATGTCCCAAGACTCACACTCCATGTTCCTAAGCACCCTGGAGAAGATTAGGGTCCAACCTAACACTCTCTTACTAGGCAACTTCAACTACCCCTCCATTAACTGGGTAAACTATTCATGTACCAATACACTTGCCCAATGTTTCCTGCAGTTCGTTAATTCCAATGCCCTGGAACAGCTCGTTCTTACCCCCACTAGAGGTAGCAACATCCTTGACCTGGTCATTACTAACATAGGCGACCATTGCTCTACACCAGTAGTCAACTCCTCCCTGGTTAGATCCGACCACAAACTAATCACTTTGAAAATTCACATCCCTCCCACCCCCCCAGTAAAGGTAACCACCATGAAAAACTTCTCCAAAGCTAACTTTGGGATCCTAAAAACAGAGGTGGCTAACTTCACGGCACCCATGCAAATGGAGAATAGTTGCGTGATTGCAGAATCATACACCAATGCACTGTACAAACACATACACAAATGCATGGATCTTGCCATACCCAATAGAACCAAGAAACTCTCCTCCAAAAACAGGAAACCAATCTGGTGGTCCCCTGCCATAAACAAACTCTACAATAGAAGGAGGAAACTGATACAGAATAAGGAGAAGTCCCAAGACTGGAAAAAGTCCCTTATCTGCCTCAACAAAAAGTTTAGATCCCTCATCAAATCCTATAAAGCTTGGTATAAAAACAGAATTGCAGCAGATAGTAAAGACAACCATAGGCCTTCTATAGTTATGTAAAGAATCTCCATGGCAATACCCAGATTTGCTCTGAGCTACTGCACAATGGTACCTCCTATACCGAGCCAACAGATATTGCCAGTATACTGGCCGATAGATTCAGTACCAACTTTACCCCCCACCCCAAAGGACCAATCACAATACCAGTAGATTGCCAGACACCCAGTATTACTGCTGCACAGGTTAAAACAACACTGTCCAAGGCCAAAAATACAGCTTCTATGGGACCTGACAGTGTCTCTGGTTGTGTTCTGCATGAACTACAGAGTGAACTGGCACCTCATCTGTGTGTTCTGTTCAATCACAGCCTCACCTCAGGCTTTGTCCCTGCTAAATGGTGCATGCTACAGTTATCCCTCTCCACAAAGGAGGAGGGACTACAGACCCTGGGAACTATCACCCCATTAGCCTAATGAGTTTGATATGCAAAGATATGGAATGCATCATCGTGGACCTAATAAACAAGGATATAGGAAATCTCCAAACTCCAGATCCCACACAGTTTGGTTTTGTGAAGGGTAGATCATGCCTGCTCAACTTCTTTGAGTCAGTCAGCAGAGCTGTGGATGAAGGCAAGGTAGTTTCTGGCCAAGGCTTTTGATACCATTCCCCATTCAGGAATCATAGAAAAACTCACTAAGCTTTGCATCAATCCCTATATCAGTAGGTGGGTTGCAAACTGGCTCACAGATAGAACCCACAGTGTGAAAGTAGCTGACTCCAAGTCAACCTGCTGATTAGTCACAAGTGGAGTCCCACAGGGTTCAGTCCTGGGTCCTCTCCTGTTTGGTGCCTACTTCTCTGAAGTACAGACCAACATGAAGGGACTCTGGCTGACAAAGTTTGCAGTCGTTTGTAAGTTGGGAGCTATTATTAACTCCCCAAGTGATGTTGACATCTTATAGAATGGCCTCATTGTGATCAATGACTGGTGTCAGAACCATGGCCTTAAGCTTAATTCCAAAAAATGTGCCGTCATCCCCTTTGGGAAAAACCTGGTTCCAATGAATTACCACATTGATGGTAGTCCACTGAACACAGAAGACATTATTAGAGATCTTGGAACATAGGCTGACAGCAACCTCTCTTTTGATCACCACACTGCCACTGTGGTCAGAAAGTCCTTCTATGTGGCACATCTCATTACGAAGGGTTTTGCATCTAGGAAGAAAGAGGTCATTGTATCCCTCTACTCTTCTCTCATTAGGCCAATAATCGAGTACAATGTCCCATTTGGCATGTACCTCACTAGACACCAGCAACAACTGGAGAAGCTACATCTAATGAAATCCCAATTCCTCCACACCACACACTCCAGAGACCTCAACCTCATTACCACAATTAACAGAACATGCTGGAGGGACAGGTTCATAAGCCAGAGGCTGTCCATGCTATGGAACAGACTTCCCATACATGTCAAGCAGAGCACCTCACTGACCCTCTTCAAGAGAAATCCTTGATGAGTGGATGGAAACAGAAAATTTACCCCAGGGATAGCAACAGTGGCTCTACTTGACAGAGGCACTGGGAACCAAGGTCAGGTGGCACTATGCCAGGGTAATCCTATGGCTAGACTTGTAAAGGCCCCATGGCCATTAGCCTAGTACACACCTATGAACCTATGAAACTATGATAGCTGTACATCCTGAGCATGATAACTGTACATCCTGAGCATGATAACTGTACATCCTGAGCACAATATCTGTACATCTTGAGCACAACTGTACCTGAGCATAACTGTAAATCCTGAGCATAACTGTACATCCTGAGCATGATATCAGTACATCTTGAGCATGATTACTGTACATCCTGAGCACAATTACTGCACATCCTCAGCATGATAAATATACATCCTAAGCACGATAACTGTAAATCTTGAGCATGATTACTGTACATCCTGAGCATAACTGTAAATCCTGAGCACGATTACTGTACATCATGAGCATAACTGTACATCCTGAGTGTAACTGCAAATCCTGAGCACAATTACTGTACATCCTGAGCATGATATCTGTACATCCTGAGTGTAACTGTAAATCCTGAGCATGATTACTGTACATCCTGAGCACGATAACTGTTCATCCTAAGCATATCTGTACATCCTGAGCATGATAACTGTACACCCTGAGCATAACTGTACATCCTGAGCACGATTACTGTACAGCCTGAGCACGATAACTGTACATCCTGAGCATGATTACTGTACATCTTGAGCACGATATTTGTACATCCTGAGCACGATTACTGTACAGCTTGAGCATAACTGTACATCCTGACCATGAAATATGTACATCCTGAGCATGATATCTGTGCATCCTGAACACGATAACTGTACATCATGAGCATAACTGTAAATCCTGAGCATGAAATCTGTACATCCTGAGCATAACTGTACATCCTGAGTATAACTGTACATCCTGAGCATGAAATCTGTACATCCTGAGCATAACTGTACATCCTGAGTATAACTGTACATCCTGAGCATGAAATCTGTACATCCTGAGCATAACTGTACATCCTGAGTATAACTGTACATTCTGAGCATGAAATCTGTACATCCTGAGCATGATTACTGTACATCCTCAGCACGATTATTGTAAAGCCTGAGCACAATAACTGTACATCCTGAGCATGATAACTGTAAATCCTGAACATGATTACTGTACATCCTGAGCACGATAACTGTACATCCTGAGCATAACTGTAAATCCTGAGCATGACTACTGTAAATCCTGAGTACGATTACTGTACATGCTGAACATAATAACTGTACATCCTGAGCATATCTGTACATCCTGAGCACAATAACTGTAAATCCTGAGCATAACTGTATATCCTGAGCACAATATCTGTACATTCTGAGCATGATAACTGTACATCCTGAGCACGATATCTGAACATTCTGAGCATGATAACTACATCCTGAGCATAACTGTACATCCTGAGCATGATTACTGTACATCCTGAGCAAGAAAACTGTATATCCTGAGCACGATTAATCTTCATCCTGAGCATATCTGTACATCCTGACCACAATAACTGTACATTCTGAGCACAATTACTGTACATCCTGAGCATGATATCTGTACATCCTGAGCACGATATCTGTACACCCTGAGTATGATTACTGTACATAGGTTCATAGATTAGTACTAGGCTAACTGCCCTTGCGAGCCATTTTAAGCCTAGCCAATTATCCCTTGTGAGACTCAAACCCTGTACCTTGCATTTGTAAAGCAAACACCTTAACAATTATGCCACCCTCCCAACCTATAGGTTCATAGGTTAGTACTAAGCTAACTGCCCTTGCGAGCCATTTTAAGCCTAGCCAAATTATCCCTTGTGAGACTCAAACCCTGCACCTTGTGTTTGTGAGTCTTGAGCAAGATATTTGTAAATCCTGAGGACAATTACTGTACATCTTGAGCACAATAACTGTATATCCTGAGCATGATATCTGTACATCCTGAGCATGATTACTGTACATCCTGAACATGCTAACTGTAAATCTTGAGGAAGACCCTAATCTGTACTATACATTAGTACTGGTCGCACCACTGTCTTGTACACCTTACTTTTCAGCTTCTTTGGCATTCTTCTGTCATAGACTAAACCTGACACTCTATGCCAGTTGGCCGCAGCCCCTCTTATTCTAGCTTTGACCTCTTAATTCAGATTTCCCTTCTCCTCAACCACCCCACCCAGATACTTGAAGCTGTTTACCTGTTCCACTGTCTTCCCTTCTAGCTCTGTTCTTCTGATTTATTTGGTGCCATTATCTGTGCTTAGTTTCATCCCATGTGCCTTCAGTTTTGCATTCCATTCGCATGTCCTTGAAGTCCTAGCTCAGAGTCAGCCTGTAATATCATCTGGATAGAGCAACTTTGTTGATCTGTCCCCTCTCACATCTTTGCTAATGAAGTCCATCACCAGTATGAACAGCAGTGGGCTCAGAGCTGAACCCTGGTGTACACCCACTCCCACTGGGAACCCCTCTGTGAAGCTGGACACTGTTTGTACTTGAGTTATTGGGTCTTTGTACATAGCCTGCACTAATTATACCAATGTTTCTGTGACTTCAGACCACTGCAATACTGTCCAGATCAGCTTTCTTGGGACCTTAGCATGTGCTTTCTCCAAGTCTAGGACTGCCTAGTTGGACTCTCCTCATTTCTAGCTTCTTCTCAAGTATCTGCCTCAATGCAAACATTGGGTCAGTTGTACTGCATCCTGATTTGAATCTGAACTGCTCATTTCCCATCTTATGTTCTACTGTTCTGTGTATCCACTTATTAATCACCCTCTACAGAACCTTCATGCAATGTGATAACAGTTTGAAGCCTCTGTACTGCCCACAGTTGTGGATGTCCCCTTTGTTCTTGTACACATTGGCATGAGAATGATTATTCTCCAGTCATCTAGGATACGCCTTTCTCTCCACACTGCTATTAGTACTCTCAGGAGCCATTTCTTCCCTGTCTCACGCAGCATCTTTGTCATATCTGCTGTGACCTCATCCGAGCCTACTGCCTTCCCTGACTTCATCTTCCTTAGAGCTGTTCTTACCTCTTCTAGGGTGGGCTCCTCTTCTTCTCCATTGTAGGCTGTTTCTGGGGCAGTACAGCTTCTGTGGGATTTTCTTCATTCAGAAGCTGCTGGAAATACTCCTTCCATCTGCCTTTGATGTCCCGTGGACCTGTGAGCAGGTTGTTGCTGACATCCCTTATGAAGGGTGTCTGACTATCTTCTTTATCTTTCTGTCTTTGCCTTGCAACCTGATAAAGTTTCTTTGTGACATTTACTGAGTCACTTTCCAGAAGTTGGTACAGTGCCTCCAATGCCTTATTCTTTGCTGTTGCAACTTCTTTCTAAGCTTCTTTGTTAGTCAACCAGTAGTCCTTCCTAGCCTGGTCAGTCTTTTCTGTCTTCCACTTCTTCCTGCACTCCTTTCTTTTGTTGACTTCCTGGAGTTCTGCATTCCACCAACAGGTTTCCTTATGTACCTTATTTCTATACCTGGCTCGGCCACATATCTTTTCTGTAGTCCTAACATGCTGTTTTTAGGCGCTGCCATTCTTGTTCACCTTCACTTATTTCCTCCTCTTCTTGGGGCGCTTAGAGCCCTGAGTAATTCCTTGAACTGTTGTACTTTCTCTCCAGGCAATTTTCAGGTCTTCGGCCTGGTCTCTGTTGACCTTAAAGTCTTCTCTGACCACTACTTGCAGCTGATTGTGGCAACTAGTGGTTTATGCTGTGAGCCGACTGTTTCACTGGGGATGACTTTGCAATCATGGATTCTACTCCAGTGCCTTTTCCTTACTAGGAGGAAGTTTACCTGAGTTGCATGTTGGCTACTCTTGTATGTGATCTTGTGACTGTCTCTCTTTCTGAACCATGTTTTGGCTACTATCAAACCATTTACCAGACAGAAGTCTAGAACGGCTTTTCCTTCTTTATTCCTGTTGCCCCACCCATGTGGACCCAGGCAGTCCTCATATTCTGTACTCTGTCCTGATATGTGCATTCAAGTCACCCATTGTCAACACCAATTCATGCTGTCCTGCTTTATCTAGTAGGTCCTACAACTGCTGTCTGAATGCAGTCTGGCAAAGAACATAATTTTAACCATCTTTACTAAGCTATAGTGTACTATGATGCAAGGTTATAGCTAGGCGTACCCCATGAAGCTTGTAACGTTCTCTTAAAAAAGTGTGCATGTGTGTGCGTGTGTGTGCGTGTGTGTGTGTGTGTGTGTGTGTGTGTGTGTGTGTGTGTGTGTGTGTGTGTGTGTGTGTGTGTGTGTGTGTGTGTGTGTGTGCGTGCGTGCGTGTGTGTGTGTGTGTGTGTGTGTGTGTGTGTGTGTGTGTGTGTGTGTGTGTGTGTCTGTGTGTGTGTGTGTGTGTGTGTGTGTGTGTGTGTGTGTGTGTGTGTGTGTGTGTGTGTGTGTGTGAGTGTGTGTGTGTGTGCACATGCACATGTATGAATATACATAAATATATATTGATAGTTATATAGATAGATATCTTAGAACAGTGGAACAAGCTAAGGATAAAGAAAGCATACAAAAGAAAATGGTAATATGTAGCAGTAGATGTATGAAAAGGAATTAGGAAGTAGGGTGGACAAGAAAGTAACGAGACAGTTAAAACTGTATGGCAGTTAATGTTCTAGCTAAGTAGAATTAAATTATTTTAGAAGGAGAAATGTCAGTGATTAGATTATATGAAATATAGAAAATTATATTTATTCATATATATATATATATATATATATATATATATATATATATATATATATGGTTTCACTTCATATTACCCAAATGCTGAAATATCGAATTTCAGCATTTCGACAGTATAAAGCCAAAACCATCACAACACCGACACTTCACAATCACGAAACCAAAACATTGAACATACACAATACAGCACACAACACACAAACCATAACACCCACACCACAAAACAATTAAATACAACAAAACACCACACAGACGCATACCTACACTACACAAATGCAGGGGGGCAAGCCCCCCCACACCCCCCTACTTATATATACTAACTCCGAGATCGCATAAACAGTAAAGAAAAAAATAATCACACACAGCCAACACACACAATCATACCTCCACCTCCCTACCCTAACCCACTCGTACAAGTTAGAAAAACACTCAAGCACATTCACTCACCTTAAACTGCAGACACCATCCCAGCCAAACACTTCCGCAACATAACGTACATGCATAAGCACAAATTCGACTTCATGGACACGAATTTCTGAAATTCAATATTTCAATAATTCGTGTTTATGAAGTGAAACTATATAAATATATATATATATATATATATATATATATATATATATATATATATATGTATATACATATATATATATATATATATATATATACATACACATTTATATGTGTGCGTGTGTGTGTGTGTGTGTGTGTGTGTGTGTGTGTGTGTACATACACACACACACACACACACACACACACACACACACACACACACACAAACTCCAAAAGGTAGAAAAACAACATTGACACCCTAGCGTACATGCTCCTTGGCAAAACCTTGGCCATGCAAAAACTTATTAAAGGAGAGAAATGTTGCTCGTCCACTGTACATGGAATTGTTACATCTTCACTTGTAATACTGGATGTCTGGTTCTAAAGGCCTTGTAAAATAATGCACTTCAAGTCTTGTATTGAGGAGAACCATTGAAATGATCAGGGGAATGGAACGGCTTAAGTTTGTAGTACAAAAACAGCGTGCACACTTTGAAGAAAGGAGGGGAACAAGGTGACAGGATATTGACTCACTTTATTATCAGTGGTCAGGTGAGGGATGGCATTCATTAGTGAGACTTACGGGAAAGAGGGATGCAGGAAACAGACTAAAAAAGGAAAATTTAGGTCAAACTTAAGAAAGTACTTTTGTATGTAAAGAGGTGAGAAGGACCCATGCTAGATTGATTGCTAGAGCATATCTCAGTAGTGAGGTTTAAAGGGGGCAGATGTAACTGGAAATAGGGTGAATACAGCAGAAAAGCCCAGATGCATGAGGCTTTATTATAGGCTTCTTCATCTAGAAACCCAAACTGGCAGCATGGGTGAGCTATTTGCAGATTTAGGAGCTACAGAAGTGACAGAGAAATCTGTGAGTAAAGTTAAGCAGCATGTCAACCATTTATTATGTGTTTTATGGCAACCATACAGACCTCTTGTGCAAAGCTGATGAGATTTATTTGTTTGTGGCTGCTGCAAGCTATTCAACTCATTACTTTTGTAATATTTTCCAGTATACACTTTCAGTGGATTTAGCGGCTTTAAGTTTCTCAGTTTATAGTACTATGAGAAGGGTGACTGTTTTTATGGTTGCCTGAAACTTGTGCAGCCAGCATGTCAGGTTGCTGGACTAGTGAAGTGATGCTCTCATTATAATTTAACTAAACAACCAACCATATCAGGGTATGTGCAGATGATGTGGATTTTAAACATGACACAAAGTGTGGTTTTGTCTTGATAGCATGGATTATCTGACTAAAAGACCACAACTTTGAGTTAAGATGAGAAATACTCATGTCGTAGAATGTAGTATATACATTGATAAAACTCACGTGGAGATCAAACACACAGCTGGAAGGCACTTTATTACTGAAATACTGGCCACTGACTGAGCTTAGCACACATACATAGTCACCTTTTATACCGGGGTACGGACTTACTTTTATGGAGACTCAGTACATCACATTACCCCAACACACTTTTTTTATTATTTTTTTGGAAATTAAACATATTGAATAAGTTTACTGAGGTAAAACAGTATTCCATTGTCCACTCAGTAATGTCAATCAGATGAGGTAGATTATTCAGCAATGGCACACAGCCAGTCCTTTATTTTCTTGTGTCAGTACACTACATTTGTCTGTAAGTTACTAGCTGGATACAAGTGATATTAGCAATTTTTTTTGTTGTAATATGGAACCTCAAACATCAGAATGCATAAGATTGAAAACATTGAAAACTGATGCCTGAAACACAGAAAGGTGAACTTTTAAACTGCAAGTGTTTTTTGTAGGAGAGCAGACCCCCCCCCCACCCCCCTGATGCAGGGAGAGAAGAATCCTCCACACCCCAAAACTTATATGTATATGTGCCAGTTCCACTGTTGCACCAACTCAAGGAAAGGAAAGGTCTCTCAAAATGAAGAATTACTGCTGACTCACACTCCGAAATTGCAACAGTAGTGATTTCCACTGGAAAACAACAATTGGAGTTGTGTTCTTCAGTAACTGGAGTTCTGCTCCTCAGTATTCTGTGCTTTTGGTAACTGACGCCTGAGTAATTTCGTGCCCACCTGTAGATAAACTCTCCTGTTAAATAAAATGTTTTAAATATTTAATTGCAGAAAATTAACAATAGACTGTAATATACGTCTTGCTCAGAAGCTCACACATTGACAGTTTAAAGTTTTGCAACAACTTTTAACTTTCACTTACTTGGGAAAAACATTTTTCTCCAGCTTGACACACGGTATTCTTTGTCAGAGACACTCTTGTTCACAGTATATTAACACCTCATCACAAATCAGTGATTCATTACATTCTCTGAAATCATTTTCACTGCCAGTGCACATTTTCTTTCAGCAATCTATACACTGTACTTTGGTTAGACAAAAACTTTCCATAATAACTAATTAAACAAAAAACTGCCTGCAACTCTTTCACGTGTGCATGTTATGTGTCTTGTGAATAAAGGCAAACTTTCTATAAAAATGAAATGAGCCTAAAAATGACTGCTTCTCTTTCATGTGCGTGATTATGTGGGGGACTCCTGTGAATGCCTCTCTTTTTGCTGCAGAAGAGTGTATCAGTTTCCAATTCAGCAAATGCCCTAGAAATTACCTCACTGTTTTCCAAATTCACATGTTTTCAGCTCTTAAAGTCTTTGCACTCCTATCTGTAAGTTACTGAAAGTTTACTTTCTGTCTTTCCAATACTCAGTTAATCGTGCAGCTGCATGACTATGTTCAAATCCCTAAATGCATTTCCTACTATTGTTTGATAATAGAGGATGCTGATCTACTGCATGACAACCTGTTATATGTAAGCAGTAAGACCTGCAGGTAACAACTGGCTACATTTCTATTAAAAGAAACAATTTCAGCTCTTGGCACGGCCACCACCTCTTTCACTGTAGGCATATTAAATGTCTGAGTGCTTGCACACTGATTTGCAGTCAGTTTATAATCACCACAAATACTTATTGCATTATCTCATTTTACTATTAACTCAATAACAGGCATTTTACCATTTGCAACATGTACTTTGTGTTTCCTTAACTATTGCATAGTTCTGTTTGCAGTTTCCACATTTAATAATATCAGTCTCAAATACATTTGAAAATGTTCAAATAGATTCAGAAAGTAGTTTTCTCTTGCAAGCATCACTGTGAATGCTTCTCATGAATCTATTCCTACCTGCTTCAGCCAAACGTATTACAAATGTGTAGTTCACAGCACACTGTCTCCTTTCACTGACATGCTGCATCATTGCCTCACTGAACTCCTAGATGTAGGAATTAAAACCAAATCTTTCTGCAGCCACCATTAATTTAAGATCAAAAAGCCCCTTTAATATGTTCAAATCTGTTCATAGGTTTTATCTTATCCTAATGTGAATTCATCTGTAACACTGAGCAGTTTTGCCACATAGTTATTCAAAAGAATAACTCGGCTCTCTCTTAATTCTATGTAAGCAAACCATGGATTTGTACATAGTTTAAATTATCAGATTATTCTCAGCTGAAACACCTCTAGAAATTCTGCATCTCTTTTCATTGTTAAAAATCTCATCATAACTTTGCTCCACGTATGATTTTTGCTTTGAAGAAACGCAGCCAGAGACCAAGCAAATAGTTTGAAGCCATTATATTAGTAAACCAAGGTCGTGCACTAAGTACCATGCACTTGTGCAATCACTTTTTGTACCAGTGCTCACTGGAAAGTACTGGCTCACTGCATAGGAGATGCACTGTTAAATGTACCACAGAGTGAATTATTGTTTTATACGGTGTTAGGAAAACTGGGGTCTTCTATCTGCTAGTTTTATTGTTTGCACTGACCATTTTCTATCAAACTAGCTTTCTTTCTCTGCAGAAGCATGGGTCAGCACATTCAGCACATGCTCTATGTATTCCCTCATGGTTTCCCAAACTCACAGAAAGCTGATGCATTATATAGTGCATGTACAGTATACATACTTATGCATCTCTGCCTGGTCAGGATAACTTCACTTTTATTTGTAGGCAGGATGTGGTAACATACAGGATAAGGTAATAAAGAACCTGCTAGAAAAAGTAAGCTGCAAAAACTTATTCATCTATTCCTGGTATCTTAAATTAAATGTTGCTGTGTAATTGACATACTTATAGTTCATTTGCAGTCATTCTTTGCAGATTTTTATTGGTGTATCATTGTAATGTCACTTGGCATCATATTAGCCAAGTCAGTTTATGGCATTATCACCTCTGGAATGGTCAACCTTACAGCCACTACAATGGGTAATGGTCATCGTCCCTTTATTAATGGCCTCGTTTGGGTGGAAGCACCATGATTCTGTATTACACATTTAGCATTTGAACCTGAATGTTTGTACCAACCTCCAGTTGTTTTGTTTTCATTTGGCTATTTTCTTTAAAACAAAATCTTACTTAACATAAATGCTGACTACAGACTATTCTAAGCCATGTCATTTTTGTAATAATTCTGGGCATCCCAGCAGGATCATAACAATATTAATCAATGATAGTTGGTGTAAAAATAATGATTCTACTATGTCTCTTTGAGGTTAAAGCTTTGACCATCAAAAACAGAGAAGTTTTTTTTTTTTTTTCCCCAGTGGAAAGGTTTTCCCCACAAGCACCTTCTCTCACTTAACTGTACTCAACCACACAGAAAACTGAAAATCCTCATAAAACTAGGAAACACTTCTGGTACATCTATGGATAATAGCATTCAATGATTTGCAGATTATGGGAAGTTTACTTGACCTCAGGGTATAAGGAAGCCAAAAATAAAGTTCTGTCATGTTCTGTGGAATGCATATGCTATATGGAACTGACAAATGCAATTCTGCTGTGCTCTACTGATACCACATTCATTCTGATTCTTATATTATTCTTACATAATGGAAAGTGTAACAGGAAAAGCTGGAGGAAAAAGGAAAAATGGAAATACATTATTGCAGAATTTCACAAAACGTTTTAAGGGTGCTTCTTAAATAAGGTTATTTTACATTTATGTAGTGAAGTATCACAAGATCTTCTCGCAGGGTGTGGTGGGGGGAGTCACTGTAACAGTATATTATAACAGTGGAGTTTGCCCACTTTCTGAGTTGTGTTGGTCTTGCTGGCATTTCACAGCCATTTCTGTTCTCTAAAAAGGTTAAGTCGGGTCACATGCCTGCAAATACACTAAAATAGGTGTCATTAAAGTCCTATACTATATAAGTCCTGCACTGACGCATAGCCTTTTCATGTCTTTTACTGCCGTAGAATAGTTGGTTATTTAGTTATGTGCTGGAATAACGTTGTGCAGTATTCACAAGCCTACATTTGGTGTTTCTACTTTTTGATGAAAGCTGGAGAAAAAAACACCTTTTCAACCTTTCTCTGTGGGTCTGTGGTAAATAAATTGCTCTAAAGGACTACTGCTCTCTCTACTTATTTTGCCTAAGGCATGCACATGATTTTAAGTCCAGCAGTATATGTCAAAAAATTAATAAATTGACAAGGCTGACATGAGTAAACGCTTTTATCAACATACTTTGAAGAATAGAGACTGAAGTCTTTGAAAAACACTGTAAGAGAAAGGAATTTTCCAAGCATACGAACAAGAACCTCTCTATATGGATAAACAAATATCCAAGAAAGAAAAGAGAAAAATATGGTAAGGACACGCTGAAAGAGGTCATTGCAGATAGCACTAGAAAATGGAAGCCATCTACTAGCTTTGTAGAGAGGGTGCTTTGGTTTCAGTCATACCAAATCATTTTTTTAAAGCCAGTTTCTAAAGTGCCCAAAATGAATTACTAACACAGATGCTTCAGCCAAAATAAAATTAAATTATCACCTTCAGTGGTATCAGTGCTTGATCCTATCAGTCTAACATGGGCAGGTGTTTCCATAAGCTGATCCAGAATAGGTAACCATATGGAAAAAATATTAAAGCTGCATTTCCCAGGGAAGGAATTGCATCTTTTCATCACTTAAAAAGTTTTCCAGCTTTACCTTAGTCTATTACTGATGACAAGTGTCTTGCATAGGAGTATTTTAAGGTTATTCAGAAGTCTACGTTGGCTCACATATGGCATTATCCCCTAGCATGTATCAAAGTCACTCTGCTTGCTGCATTGAGACAAAGGACCCTTTCAGGTTCCTTTGAGAGTTATTGAAGGAAAAATAAAAAGGACATACACTTTGTCACCAGTGCCCTTGGATGAAAAAGATGATATCCATGGATGAAGAAGTGGACTTTTATATGGAACATAATTCCTTTTTTTTCCTTATTCTAAAGCATGAGTCCACACCTCATAACCTTTTCTGAAACTGTTAATTACAAGAGAGAACTATGTGGGAGACCAACAGCAGACCACCTCTTCATGCAAAAAGATAAACATGCAAAGTTGAGACTCCTTGAATCAGAATAAATTATCCCTCCTCTCTTTGAAATATTTCAGGTTTTTATGAAAGTAAATTACTAACATCCAAGTAAACATCCATCAGCTACAAAAATACAGACAGACTTTATAGACATCCAGCTGACTAGCAGGACATATTCAACACTCACAAGGCAAATCCATCCACTGTCTCTCTTCCTTGTCAAAAACCTGAAAAAATACCACTGTTAGCTGTACTTCCCTATGACACTAAGTCAAGGTTGTTAAACAGCTATGATAAAAAGGACTATGGCTCCAGTAATTTAATTGTAGGGGACCTGAATTACATGACTCACATGAATATGTGGCACATTTCTGTCTTAAATTAGGTACAAGAATGCAGTTCATCATTGCCAGAGTCTAATAGAAAAGCCAAGCTAGCAAAGAAACCAAAAGTGTCATGCATACTCTGCCCTTTCCTGCAGAAAGTCTCCCACCAGCAAGACATCTTTTTTAAAGAAAACTAATTTTTGTGGAACAACTGTCTAACCAAAAACAAACTAAAAACAAGCAATCACCTTCTGCTACATAATCAGGTGCAAAAAAGTAAACGGCATTAGAAATCTTGCAGGTGACTTCTGCATGAGGGTTTCTCATTCCCTACTATATATCCCTGGGAGGCAGTTGTGCAATATCAGTTATCAGTTTAAGGATAAATAACCTCAGTCAGATGGGCTCAGGTTCATAAGTGTTATACTAGGCCATGACCACTAGGGCCCTTATAAGCCTAGCCATTTAACACAAATGTGACCCACACATTTGATTTATATTTATGGTGATTTACTGACTTCTCCGTCGGAGACATAGCAGACAGACCAGGGGTGAATTTGTGATTACCCATCAATTGGTCCAGGTTGTGCTTAACTAGGGATACGGAGGAACTCTGCTTCACATGGATGGGGAGCCTGTTCCAGAGAATGGTAATTCTCTGAGAAACATATCTGTCTCTCCAACAAGTCCTATTTATACTGCAAGCAAAATATAGGTGTTTTAATCTAGTAGTTCTGAAGCTGTTTGTTTCGTGGGTATGCAAAAGATTCATCAAAACAGGGTCCAGGGACGCCTTGTATGTTAGGCAAAGATCACGTCTCAGAAATCTGTATGACACCATGTAAAGAGACAGGGCTTTGAGGTGATCAGTGTACAACACTGTGTTTACTTCCTCTATTTGTTTTGTAAGGAACCTTTGTGGATGTTCCAGTTGCTGTATGTGTCTGGTCAGGTACATACCAAAGAAGCATTATGCTCTATGATGGGTCTGATGAAGGCTGAGTATAGTGGTATGATAGCCTTCTCTGGACCTAGATGTCATGTCCTTACTTATAAGGTCATAACACAGAAGCATTTTCTTGCTACCTTGGACATACTGTATGTTGCTCTAAGGCTAGGTTACTATCTGCATAGTTCCTAGATCCTTGACTAGTGAATCAACTTTTAGGGGTGTTTTATTGACGATGTAGTTACCCGGAATGGTAGACTTCCTAAAAAGTACTGTAATGCATTTCTTGGTATTGAGTTTTAAGCCATGGCTTTAGCACCTAGTTTTTCTCTATACTAGACCTTCCTGAAGGGTGTTCTAATCTTGGGGGGAATTCAATGACTGTTCCCAGATTGCAGTCACCTGTAAACTGGGTTAGGCAAAGGCCTTTGACATTGGCTTTGAAATCTGAGAAGTAGATGCCAAAAAGGAGTGGACAAAGCACAGAACCCTGGGAGACTCCAATGGTGAATGGCCTCTTTGTGGAGGCCTCAGTGCTTCTAATCTCCTGGATCCTATCAATGACCCAGCATGTTATAAAGGGGTGTTTACCGAGTTCTGTAAGTTTGTTGACAATGCCCGAGTGGGGGCTTTCATATCAAATGCTTTAGCTGGATCTAGATCAGCCGTATGCACCATTTTTCTCTCATTCATTGCTTAATGATAAGATTCAGTAAGCATGACCTTCCTTTGACAAAGCCGAACTGGGATGGCTCCAGTGTCTGATGGTCTCCTATGTCCTTCTTGATAATTTCCATGATAATTCTTTCCATAGCTTTGCACAAAAGACTAATAGCAGTCCACTCAACTGACCCAGAAGCTCCGCTACATTCACTCATTCAGCTCATTTGTTTCCCCGTCCTAAGTGAGTAGGACTGGGCCCTCAGGGACACCATTACAGCAAAGCAAAGTATAAAAGCTATGGGTTACGTCTTCCTACATTTTCCTTCTTCCTCCTTCATGATTACTTTTGGGAAAGCCATATTGTATTTTCATGAATGCAAGGAACCAGTCACCAGTCCTCCAGTCCTCAATTTCTCAGATTTCCAACAGGCAGGAATTCCATTGCTTCTAGCTTTACCAGTGGAAGTATCTAAACATCCTTTCCAAAAAGGTACCTTTAGTCCTCTCCTGTAGTTCTGAACAGATGACAACCAAACTTTCAGATTATGTCTGGGGGAGCATAACATCTTCTCATTTCATGGCTTCTGTACTTATTAAGAAATGTCTCTTTACCTCAATCCTCAAAAAAAGAAAAAAAAGAGAGATTTATAGAGTGCTTTAACATCTTCTCATGGTAAGTTTGTACCTGTTCACCTTTAACTCAGTACAGGTGATAATACAATATTGTGGCATATCAACAGACAGGAGCATGACAGCTTTTCAATTCTGTAAGGCGGCACTTTAATTTATTCAAGCACAACCTTCTATTGTCAAGATTGCATCTTCCAGGGCAAAACAACTATCTGCCAGACTATTTCAGCAGACAGATATGTCTAGGACATGAATCGCAAGAGGGCCTCATGCTGTTTCGGCAACTTTGTACAGTAAGGCATAACTGAGATGCACCAGTTTGCTTTCCACCTCAATAACCAGCTTCAAACCTTTTCCCCACTTATTCATCACACAACATTATGGTAAATAGATGTCTTTTTCCTTCCCATGGAGTCAAAATCTCCTACAGATCTTTCCAGTAGTTCAGAAAATCTTTCGCAAAGAAAAGTAAGACACAAACTGATTTGATTATCATGCTTTTAGCTCTACCAAGACGAATGATTTTCTCTCTTGATACTTCTAACATGTCTTTCACAATCCGCTTTCACTCTACACAAAAGCCTACTAACTTAAGACTAAAGCAAAATGCGGGTTCCTATTAAATGATCGAAGACACATTCTTTCGAATGCATCTTGGTCGAACTTGAAAGCACGAAAAGGCAAAATAGCGAAATGGCATATAAGCGAATTCTTTCCCTGGGAAATAAATCGCTTGGCCGCTTCCGTTACTTTGCTGTTTTCGTGACTGCAGTGCGATATCCGAGTTGGTATACTTAAGTAGGGGGGTGTGGGAGCACAACCCCCCCCCACATTGGGTTTGGGGGGGCAAAGCCCCCCACTTTATGTTATGTTTTACAATTTTTTTTTTAGTGGAACAGTGGTTTTTGTTTCCCTTGGAAAAAAATCTCTGTTCTAAGTGTTCGAGATTGCAAGATTTCACTTACATGGGTTCGATAAATCATAATTCGCTTTTTTAAGCATTCGATGATTTAACATAGACCCGTAAAATGCTACTTCCTATCCCCAAACCTTTGATTCTATCATCTTGGAGGATATATTCTTATTCCAGACAATAATCTTATGTGTTTGTGGGTTAGGTTTAGAGTAAGTGCTATGGAAGGGGATAGATATATTTCTATGCTTTTGCTGTGTAATCTAAACACAGCAAGTGTTAAACTTATTAAAATAAGCCAAAAGACCAGTTATCAGGAAAACATATTTTCAAACGTGGAATAGGTTGTATTTTGAGCATCTCCTAAAATCTTACAGCCTTTAATGACTTTAGATTATTTTAATCCTCTCTTTGAGTCCAGCCTATCTTACTCACTTAATAAAATGTATGTTTTACAGTTTCTGCTGGTCTAACAGTATTTCCTCATATTGCAGTAAACTGTTTTAACACCTTTTTAAATGGTATTTTACATTTAGGAACACGAAGAAGAGCTTGCCCTCTTCCTTGGATTTGAACTTCATGTTGGAAGATTTAACATATCTCCATTTGAATCAGCTAAGATTAAATATTGTTTTCTGGAAAACATTTTTCCAGCTACAGTTACCTGAGGCAGAAAGATTTCAGACTTGCAAGATCTGATGTGCAAAATAGCATATACAGTATTCTCCAGTGAAAGGATATTATGAAAATCAAATCTCTACTCATTCTCTTTTTCTTTCTCATATCTTGTGTTTACAGAATACACACACACACACACACACACACACACACACACACACACACACACACACACACACACACACACACACAGTGACTTCAAACATACCAATATAAAAACATACAAATATATCTATCCCCTTCCCTAGCACTTACTCTAAACCTAACCCACAAACACTCTAGCAGACACACACACACACACACACACACACACACACACACACACACACACACACACACACACACACACACACACAGTGACTTCAAACATACCAATATAAAAACATACAAATATATCTATCCCCTTCCCTAGCACTTACTCTAAACCTAACCCACAAACACTCTAGCAGACACACACACACACACACACACACACACACACACACACACACACACACACACACACACACACACACAGTGACTTCAAACATACCAATATAAAACATACAAATATATCTATCCCCTTCCCTAGCACTTACTCTAAACCTAACCCACAAACACTCTAGCAGACACACACACACACACACACACACACACACACACACACACACACACACACACTCACACACACACACATACACACACCCACACGCAGCTCCAGTATCAAAACATTTGTTGCAAATGAAAGTTTCTGCACTGCTACCAAGTCCCACTTACCTTACTTTGATGATTCCTGCATTCAACCACCTCTGTCAAAGGAAAGTCTTTCGACCAAAGGACATTTTGGCCAGTCGTATAGGAACCTCTACAACATACCTTAGATGTCCACAGACAGCAAATATACTGCCCCATAAAAATTCATTCTGTGTCCTTCAAAAAGGAAAAGGCCTGTCTTTTTCCAAGCAAAGTTTGCCCAAGTTTTGAGTTGTATTCTATTATAATAAAACAGACCTCTGGAAGGCACTGTAAGATCTCATGTCAGTAGGGCAGTAGCTACTTTTGAAGCATAATTCAGAAATGTATCTATCCAAGACATTTCAGAAGCTGCAACATGGATTGCTGTCCATATTTTCATCAAGCACTACAACTTGAAACCAGTCTAGAGGCATGGTACAGTTTGCCTGGCTGTTATACAAAGGATCCAATAACTGTAACTGTTCACCTCCCAGAATGCCCTGATACTGCTTGACATGCTACATACATGTAATGCTCTAATGTTACACTGGCCCACCTCAAAGAGGACAGTACAGCTTTGCAAGATACCATGACAGTAGATCTTTAAGCAGAGCTCGCTGAAACAGTAACACTTCCTTCCTCTTACATGAAGATCATGTGTATATTTAAACTACACTGACTATTTTCTGATGTTTCTGAAAAGTTACTTTTATTACATTACTGATGTAAGTTTTGTATACACTTTCTCTTTATGTGAGTAGCAAAAATGTGACTAGCACAAGCATACTTTCCCTGCAGGTTTTCCAAGCTCAGTGAACCAAAGAAAGTGTATCAAAATTCTGGATTTACATCAGAGTCTCCACCACCTATATCAGTTTTTGCAGGCTTAAGCCCATTTAGACTTTTCAAGAAACAGAAACAGCTAATATAACTTAGAAGGTGGAAAAACCTTAATATTATGATTTACTGTTATAGTGACATCTTCTCAAAGGTTTATTGTTATGGCAAATGTTTTACACAGCTGCAATATCCCCCTCCATAATACTTTTATAGTGTGTTAAGAGCATGACCAGTTATCAGCTTTGTTTTTTTGAACTGAAACAGCAACACCAGATATGCCATATAATGCTCTCAACCTTCTACCTTTAAAATATGGAACACCACCTGTCACAATTTGGAACAAATGGGCAAACTGCAGAATACTTACTAATAACTTCAGCAAGAAAGTTCACAGCATGCTTAGCAACTTTTTCATACTTGCACATCTTCTTTTGATGAATTAGCATAATTATTTAACATTATACAATGACCCCCAATTAATATTCAAAAACGTGATTAGTCAGCGTGCACGTTGTAAATCGGAGTTATAGTAATGGAAAAGGTCCGGTCGCCCGGACATTTTCTATTACTATAACTCTTTTTACAGCAATGGAGAACGCAAGATCTCCATTGCTTCACACTGTCTTGCTATGTTAAACGAATTTAACATAGCGAGACAGCTTTAAAAAAAAGCAACAGAGATTTTCCGTAGCTTTTTTTAAAGCTGTCTCGCTATGTTAAACTCCTTTAACATAGCAAGACAGTTTGAAAAAAGCAACGGAGAATCTCCGTTGTTTTTTTTTTAAAGCTGTCTCGCTATGTTAAATTTGTTTAACATAGCGAGACAGTGTGAAGCAATGGAGATCTTGCTTTCTCCGTTGCTTTTTTCAAAACTGTCTCTCTATGTTAAATGGGTTTAACATAGTGAAACAGCTTTAAAAAAAGCAATGGAGACTCCGTTGCTTTTTTTAAAGCTGTCTCGCTATGTTAAACCCATTTAACATAGCGAAACAGTTCGTGAAAAGCAACAGAGATCTTGCTTTCTCCGTTGCTTTTGTCCACAGCTCTGATGTACTGTGTAGGCATACGCATGCGCAGTACATCAGAACTGCCGCAGAATACCAGACAGCTGTGGAAGGGCAGCAAGGAGGCATTATACAATGCCATTATTTAAGAAAAGTAATTTTTTTTTTCTTAAATAATGTCATTGTATAATAGCAATAACCCACTTCTGGGTGTGAGTAATGCTGGATTTACCCACGGTTGGCTTTGTTTGGCCACTCAGGCTTCGCCGTCATGGCCAAACTACACCAACCGTGGGTAAATCCAACATTACCCACACCCAGGCATGGGCTATTGCTATATTATTTACCATGAATATTTTGTTAAAAATAACAATGTATATGTGACAGAGCCTTTTAATGAGAAGCTGTGTAGAATGTGGCATTTTTTAAGAGTCAAAATGAGGAATATTTCTCCCACTGAGATAAGACCTGAGAGGTCTGAAGTCATATGTTATCCAGAAATAATGTTATGTATTAGCTATTTGCTGGGCAGAAGACACTCCCAAATGCTTTTAACCAGATGAAGAAATCAGAATAATCAACCTAATTTAACTTCACTAGTACCTGTATATCTTTGCTTTGTGAATATATATTTAGGTAGGATCTATTTTATTAATTTATTTATTTATTTGCAATTTGTTAAATGGAAAAGTCCACTGGGCCTTTCAGAGCTAATTGTCAGTGGAGGCCCAGGGAGAAAAACTCCTGAGTACAATAATAAAAGTAGAATTTTATACCTAGGTAGTATACAATTAACAAATAATTGGCTTACAAAGTGAGAAATCAGTTAGCAATCCAGTGGCAAGACAAATAGCAAACACAGTTACCACATTTTTGAGGTTATTAGAGCATAGAGGAAGTTATTGGAAAACATGACAGTAGAAAGAAATCATTAAAACTAGATATTCTAAGGAGGTGTAGTGTGAGTACAGTTCTAATTGGAAATATTTATATTTATTATTTATTTATTCTATTTGTAAGCCTTAGATCATAATTCTGTGCTGAAAAATATTAATGGAACTGCCCTTATTTTTAAACATTTTTTGCATTTTAAAATATATTTTGCATGATGGTCTTATGCTAGGGAACTCTGACTGTGATCTGTCTTTCTGACCTGAAAGGATATTCTCCACTGTCAAAATGAATATAAGGAGATGATGCAATCTGTGCTGGCAGACACCCGATTGGTTGGTTTACAGAGGGAGAGCGGATCTATTGTGGCAAGGCTGAAGAAGGAGGAGCCGCGATTCTGTTCATCAGAGGATTACAGGTAGCTATTCTCAAGGTAAACAATAAGCAATTTCAAGTGAGTCTTTAATCAATCTGTGAAGGCATTTTAAGTCATTAGTAATTATTCATAGTGAAATAATTAGAAATGGATTCATTCAACAAATACAATGTTATAGACCAGATTTAAAAATAAGAATATTCTGTTACAACATCCTTATTAAATTGTTACAGTCAGAATTTCTCTTCTGAATGTTAAGAGCCAGATGTGGTTGAACCTATTTATTCATTTATTTATTTCACATTTGTTAACCGAATTGGTCTGGTTGAGCACAGGCACGTTTTTAGAGGAGACCCGAGGAGGAAAGCTCCAGCAAAATGAACAAACTATATAATTATACAATTTTCACACAATAGAGTAATAACAGCTATACAATAATCACAAAGTTGAGTAATTGAAAAACAAAGAAAGCAACAAGCAATAGTAAGACACTTAGTAAGGTTAGTATGTTATTTACAGTATATACATAGGGGACCTGTAACAAATAATACAGGAGAAACATTCTTATATGTTAGGCAAAAATTATAGAGAATAGACCATTATCTGATTTTTATTTTTTGTTAAAATAAGAGGAGTCATATGCTTAAGGCAGAAACTACAAGAGGGTGGTTCTGGTAAGAGAAGAGAGCAGTAGATCAAATGAAGTAGGGTCTTGACAGGGGCATATCCATGACTTACAGAGGGAACTTCTTAATTCTTTTTTTGAAGCTGTTTGTTTTTCGATGCTACGTAAGATAAAAGGGAGATTGTTCCAGAAATGAGACACAGAGGATTTATATAAATTTTTGCCGACTGATTTGTTGGATTTGTATGTTTGGAGAAGGAATTTATCAGTATTTCGTAGTGGGTGTGGAGGGGTATAATAAGTGACAATATTGGAGAGGGAGAGACAGACAGTGGGTTTGTTGAGTAGACAGTGACTTACTTGGAGCTGTGAGAGTTTAAGATGGTGGGGAAGTTCCATCCAGTGAAGTTTTTTTAAAGCAATACAGTGGTGAGAGGTATTAGGTAGGTTAGCTGGAAATTTAGGAACTTTGTTGTAAGTCTATTGAAGTTTGGTAAGGAGAGAGGATTGAGAAGATTGGAGATTTGTAAGTACTAGAGCTGCATAGAGGAGGGTTGAAAGCAAATAGGCTTGGGCCAAGGAGGGTCACGAGTCAGTAGTTGCGAAGTTCTTGTTCCGATATACGAGACCTAGTTTTTGTTTTTTTTTTTTGATGGACTGCTGTATTGTACTTCTATTGTGTATTGGAGCTTTTCTCCTCGGGCCTCTACTGAAAACGGATATGTATCCAGTTAGACCAGCCCGGTTAACAAATGTAAAATAAAATATAAAATAAATAAATGTGTAGATCAAATTTTAGTTGATCATCTATTGTTATTCCAAGTAATTTTGTGTGGTTTTCTGCTGTAATGATGGTGTTATTAAAAGAGGAAATTGTGAAAGATTGTTTGAGATGGTTACATGAATTAGGAAGAAAGAGCAGAAGTTTAGTATTTTTTTTTTTATTCAAAATGAGTTGACTTTTATTTAGGCAATTTTCTACAGAAAGGAAAGATTCTTGTGTGAGAGACTGAAGTTGTGACAGTGTGTCAGAGGTGGTGATAAGTGTGGAATTGTCAGGATATTGTATAAGAGTAGAATGAGAAGTTGAGGTACAGAGGTCATTGATGAAGATATTAAAAAGAAGGGGTCCTGGGATAGGACCTGGGGAATGCCTGCATGAATTGGTAGAAAAGTAGAGCAGGAGGACTTCCATCTGACTGATTGTTGTTTGTTTACTAGATAGCTGGAGAACCATTTGAGGGTGGGGAGCGAGAGATGTAGGCTGGCAAGTTTGCCTAGAAGTATGGAGTGGGATACCATGTTGAAGGCTTTTGATAGGTCTAAGAATAGACTGGAGACCAGTTTGTTATTATCGCAAGCTTCAGCAATACTGTGAGTGAAGGTTTCACTTCATAATCTCGAATTACTGAAATCCCGAATTTCAGTAACTCGAGACTATAAAGTCAAACCATTCACAAAACCGAAGAGAAGAGACTTGATGTAGGAGGTTGAGATGGGTTTGAGAAAGAAGAGTGCCTCTTTTGCTTCAGGTTGTGGTATAGAAATGGTGTGAGGATTTTGGTTGGTGGTTTTTGGGGTTGGACTGATGGGTGGATTGGGCTTTATAGTATAACATTTTCTTGTCATTCTATATTTGTCTTTTGGTCTGATTCCTAAGTTCTTTGAACAATTGAAGGTGAGTAGAGGACTTGAATTTTTGCCATGTTTTCCAGGTGGACTCTCTTTGGTGCAAAAGGGTGTGAGTATCTTTTGTGAACCAGGGGGCATAATTGGATTTTATTCTTATTTTATGAGAGGGTGCTAGGTTATTAAGGATGTTTAGGAATATGCTGTTGAATCCTAGTACTGCGTCATTAAGAGGAAGTGTGTGCAGGCTAGACCAATTCATAGGTTCATAGGTTGGTACTAGGCTATTGGCCCTAGGGCCTATACAAGCCTAACCATAACAATTCCCTTGCTATTTCTTCCCAGAATATTTACTTCCCTGGTCCCCTGTCTAGCAGGGTGACTGATGTGATCCCTGGGGTTAATTTCCTATCTCCCATCCAATCGTCAAGGTTCCTTTTGAAGAGGGCCAAAGAGGCACTCAGCTTGACATGCATGGGCAGTCTATTCCAGAGTATGGGGAGTCTCTGGGTCAGGAACCTATCCCTCCAGCATATTTTGTTCATTGTGATGTCCAGGTTTAGATCCTTGGAGTGTGTGGCTCTGAGGGATTGGGATTTCTTTAAGTGTAGCATGTCCAACAGCTCTGAGTTTGACATGGCCTTGTATGTTAAGCAGAGATCGCCTTCAAGTAGGTGATATGTGACATAGTATGGCTGGAGTTTTTTTAGATGGTCAGTTTAGGCCTGTGATTCTTTTAGTGAGGTACTTCTGTGGCTTTTCCAGTTGTTGCAGATGTCTTGTGAGGTACATACCAAATGGGGTGTTGTACTCTATAATGGGTCGAATGAGGGATAAGTACAGTGGGACAATGACCTCCTTTTTTCTATATGAAAAGCCCTTAGTGATGAGGTGTGCCACATAGAAGGATTTTCTGACTGTTGTGGCTATGTAATTATCGAATGTGTGACCACTGTCCACCTGTGTCCCTAAGTCCCTATCACACTTTCGGTGTTTAGTGTACTGCTCCTTATGTGGTAATTCATGGGTACATGATTTTCCCCAAAAGGGATAACTATACATTTCTTGGCATTGAGCTTGAGCCCATGGCTCTAGCACCAAGCATCTGTTTCTGTAAGGCCCTTTTGTAGAATATCCACATCATTTGAGGATTCAATAAAGACTCCCAGTTTGCAGTCATCTGCGAGCTTTGTTAGCCAGAGTCCCTTAGTGCTGGCCTGTACTCTAGAGAAGGAGATGCCAAACAAGAGCGGTGCCAGGACTAAACCCTGAGGTACTCCTCTTGTCACTTGTCTGTAACTGATTTTTGAGTCGGCTACTTTTACAGTGTGAGTCCTGTCAGTAAGCCAGTTGACAATCCATCCGAGTGATGTAGGGATTAATGTCCAGCTTAGTAAGTTTATCTATGATTCCAGAGTGGGGGATGGTGTCGAAGACCTTGGCAAGGTCCAGATAGGATGTGTGGACCGCCTTACCCTCATCCACAGCTCTGGAGACTGATTTGAAGAAGTCAATCAGGTTGAGGAGAGAAGATCGGCCCTTTATGAACCCAAACTGGGTGGGGTCCAGTGTTTGAAGGTTGCCAATGTCTTTTTTTTTAAGTTCCATGATAATGCATTCCATGGCTTTGCAGATCAGGCTCATCAGACTGATGGGACGATAGTTCCTGGGATCCAAGGTGGACCCCCCCCCTTGTGGAGTGGGGTAACTGTAGCTGTGCACCACTCATTGGGCACAAAGCCTGAGGTGAGGCTATGATTAAACATGACACTTAGGTGAGGTGCCAGTTAATTTTGTAGTTCATGTAGTACACAGCCCAGGATGTCATCTAGTCCCACAGATGCTGTATTCTTAGCTTTGGACAGTGCATTTTTTATCTTTGTGGCCATGATTACCAGACTTTGGCAAGCTTTTGGTATTGAGATGGGCCCTTTAGGGGGTGAGAGGAGGGTGAAGTTGGCACTGAATCAATCTGCCAGCATACTGGCAATATCATTTGGATCAGTATATTTAATGCCATTCTGTTGTAGCTCAGAGTAGATCTGAGCATTGTCATTTAGATTCTTGACATAACTATAAAATGCCTTGTGGTTGTACTTTGAATCTTTGGCAATTTTATTTTCATAACTAGCTTTGGAGGATTTTTTGAGGGAACTCAGCTTCTTACTGAGGCTGGTAAGGGAGTTTTTTTGCATCCTGGGATTTTCCTCTTTTCTGCAACAGTTTCTTCCTTCTGTTTTATAGTTTGTTTATGGCAGTGGACCACCAGATTGGGTTCCATTCTTCGGAGGAGACCACCTTGGTTCTATATGGAATGGCATGATTCATGTACGAGTGGATGTGCTCATACAGTGCCTTAATGTAGGATTCAGCAGTCGAACTTTCAGTTCCCATCTGCATGGGTGTTATGAAATTTGTCACTTCTGACTTGAGTAGCATGAAGTTGGTTTTGGAGAATATTTTTATGGAGGTTTCCCTACTGGGGGGTGGGGGTGGGATGTGGACATCAATGGTGATTAGCTTATGGTCAGACCTGAACTAACCTGGAGGTATGAATATCCTTGGTGAATATGGGCACTCCTCCACCTTTATGCTTCGGTCCTGGTTTGGTGGCTGAAAAATGTGATAAGAGTTGTAGCCTGGTATTGCAGGGGTGCTCTCTGGAGCCTTAAATCAGGTCTCAGTTACTGCACAGATATCGATGTTCTCCATTTTTAGGAGTGCCTCGAGAGAGTGCATTTTGAGGTTTAGACTTCTAGCATTGAGTAGCATTACCTTCAGATTTTGCATGCTTATATTTGTTACAGTGGTGGTTTTGTCCTTTAAGCCTTGCCTAAAAAAGGCACTATAGGGGTGGCAAGAGCCTTAGCCAGTAACCTGAATCCCAGGGGCGACAGGTGCAGACCATTTCTGGCAAAGTATTGTGGTTTGTCCATCATGTCGTCCCAGGCAGACAGATACTGGATCCCCTTTGAATGACACCAGAAACTTAGCCAATTGTTGAAGTCAATCATTTTGTCCTTATACTGTGGTATCATTCTGGGTGAAGGCAGGATGCTACTCAGGGCTAGGGTCATACCTGCCTGGGCCACATGATCCAAGAGCTCTTCCATGTCTCTTTTCATGTAGTCCAGGGAGGTACATCTCAAGTCATTCACTCCAATATGGACAATGACAGAGTCATATTTGTACTTGTTGTGGAGTGACTTGAGTGCATGCATTATGTGGCGGATCCTGGCAACCAACAGGCAGCTGACAGTAATGCTCTCCTTGAGCAGCCTGTTGAGTGGGACGTCAATGTGCCTGACTATAGAGTCATCTATGACTAAAGTGTTGGGTACGTTGTTTTGCCCTTAGGGGCTGTGTTTTGAGCTATGTGTCACTTTGGTTGTGATCGGTGTTTGCGTTTCAGCTTCAGAGGTCCTTGTTGCTTCGGTTGATGGATGTGAGTTCATCAGTGAAAGCGGAAGGAGGTTTGTTGAGTTGGGGTGTATGTCTTGGATGTAGATGGGTAAGTGATCACTTAATGCATCTGTGAGTGAGCTTGGGTTATGGTAGAGGTGAGGGTCAGTGGTCAGAATACAGTCAAGAGTAGAACCTGAGTTAGACTGCTTGTTTAGATGAGTGGGTATATTAATTGGTTGTGTAAATCTAAATAAATTAATGCTTTGGGCAGGGGCTTCAGTATTTAGGGTATTCCAGTCTATATTTACATCTCCAAGTGCAATAGTTTCATATGGTATATTTTGAGAGATATAGGATACTATATGTTCGACAATAGGGATGTTTTTGGCTGGTGCGATATAGATTGCAGCAATAACAAGTTTTTTCTGATTGTTGATGTGCCATTATAGTAGTGGTATTTCGGCTGGGTGGAAGCAAGGAGGGGTAGTAGGGAAAGGGGAAAGGTTCAGGTATTCAGAGTAAAGAATTGCAACTCCTCCACCTTTTTTGTGACTCTGTCTTGACGATAGATATTATACCCAGGGGCAGAATGTGAGTATTACTGATATGCGGTTTTAGCCAGGTTTCTGACAGTGCTAATATATGGGGGGGGGAGTGTAGTGTGAGAGCCATGCATGTAGTTCAGTAACTTTATTAGATAGACTTTGTATGTTAATGGATAGAAAGGTTAAGGTTTGGGAGACAGGGTGATGGGGGAAATTGTTGGTGTTTTGAGTCCTGGGTTAGGGTGTATGTCACTGGTTTGTAAGAGTATTGAGAGAAGGAGTGTGGGCTTGGGAGAAAATAATGTGTAAATGTAATGTTTCAGTTTGAGTTTAGGGGAGAGGGAGGGGAATAGTTTCAGGAGTTTGTGATGAAATAATTGATTGTAAGAGAAATTAAGTAGTGAGGCAGAGGTAGTATAAGGGAGACTGATTAAGTGTTTATCTGTGGATAGAGATAAAGTAGGTATGGGTTTTTGCTAATGAAGTTTGGTGTGATATGATGTTAAGGAGGTAAGGAGCAGTAGTACTGATGTTAGTAATAGGCTGCATATCATGGTTAAGAGGGTTATACATTCTTAAGAAGGAAGTATGTAATAGGAGAAAACAGGGAGGAGAGAAAGGTTGGTAGTGGAGGGGGCAAGTTGGATATGAGGGGGAGGGGTGTGAAGGTCTGATGTGAAGTTATGTGGAGATTGGTTAATTGTGGTGGAGGAGAAAAAGAGAGCTAGATTATAAATCTGCGGTATACAGGGGTGGGTGGGAATGGGGTTAGGGGAGGGGAGCGGATTGAGCCTAAGCGTAGAGATGATGAATGGAGCAGGTTGGCCCAGGTACAGTTATTTGCAGCCTATCAAGAAAACCAATCAGTAAGGTAGGAGACTTAACTCAGGTAAGAATAGTAAGTATAGTAACAACCTTGAACTGAAAGAAATGTAAGTTTGTAGAGATGGAATGTAGGTATGTAGAGACAGAGAGAGTGGAGAAGAGGGGTAAAATTACAGACAGACACTGGCATTCAGTTAGAGTTAAACCAGTATAAACTCTATGACAACAAGAGTGGAGTAAAGGAAGATCAAGGAAGGCAGAGGGATGTAGACTTAACGTGGAGGGATTATTTGAAGAATTGGTAGTAATAATATTGGGGAAGCAGTATAATTAAAACAGTCTACTGCTGCTAAAAGAATATTGGGAAAAGCAGGTTTAAGAAGGTTTGGGGGGATGCAGAATACCAGAACATCCTGGTGATGTGTTGCACTTAACAAAAGAAGCAAAACTTAAACGAATAGTGTTATTCAGATGATAACATACATTAAGTGTTCGGGCTGCACTTAATCCAAGTGAGTCGTACTGTAACTTGGTTCAACTGGTATTTGAAGTCACTGGACAGAAGTCTCATGGGAGGGAATTTATTAGCAGCTGTAGGACCTATGCAGAGGGGAGAAAGAGATATATTAGGTAAGGTAATATAACATTAAACAGATAAAATTAAAGTAAGTGCACAAGTGGAATTCATGGGAATGAAATGGAGGCTAAAGTTGGTAAGCTATAACAATAGTATAGAATGAATCATATATATGAGAGCAAGGAAGAGGAAACCAGTAGAGTAGAAAAGGTAGTTAAAAAGCAAAGAGGGAGCACGGGAATAAAGAAATAAAAGAAAACAGAAAATTAGAAGTAAAAACAGAGGGAGAAAGCAAAAAATTAGAAATAAAATAGAGGGAAAAATGCTTGTAAACACACTAGAAGTAAACACAGTTACATGCAAACATTCCTACATATTAAAAAAAGAAGAAAATAGTAGGGAGTGACATGTTATAGTTAGTTTAAAGGACAAACCAATGTATTTGTAGAGATCTGAGTTTAAAGGATACTCAATGCATTTCTAGCGAACAGCTAACTGTGCTATACAGTCAGATCACAATTTCTTCGGTCATGAGCCATTTTAGCCAGTTTATACTGCTTATTTCTATAACACTTAACTTGCAATGCAGTTAACAGTAGTGTAGGACACTTATGCAAGACAAGTACATTAAATGGAAGACATAGGATAAGTAACACCAAGGTACGCTTTAAACAGGGTGCACACCTAGGGTTGCCACCTTAAATAAGGTTGATTCCTGGAAATGCTATTTTAATGTTAAACACAAACTGTATTGTTTGGCCTAAGTGCTGTCTGACTCAGAGACTATCAATCTTTGATATGTTAATATTCATAATGATTGTACAATGAATGCTATGTACAGGAAAAGTTCAAAACAATAATATAACTGTAAATTAATTATTCAGATGTTCATTCTGTGTGCTTTGGTATAGTCACAGAAACTGCTTGTGCTTAAAAGTATATTTCTGATCAGATCTTGCAGCTGCCAAGAATTTGGTTGTCTTCATCAAGAATTCATAAAACTGAGAACAACTGTACCTCAAATTTTCACACACCTGCAGCTCAGCTCACAAAACATCAAGTCTCAGATGATTTCTTTCTTTGGTCCACAAAGAATTCATCACACTGAAAGTTCGGTCACATGAAAAATTCAACACAGGTATAAAAAATGCGAAGGATACAACTTTAAAGAGTTCCTCAGCACACTTCCTATGTGTCAATTTTGAGAAGTCATCCTTCCATCGATCGACCACTTGTTAATTTTTTTCCACCAGCTCTGTTTGGACACCACGCAGAATACAATAGTTGCCATAGTACTTGTCTTTGTTGATGTCAATACACAACTTGTCTGCCAGTTCCTCAAATAAGTTCCACATCACTGGTTCTTTCAAGGTTAAAGCTCTCATTTCTTGAAATTCTGAATCCTGATAATTATACCACTTGTGTAGGTAGTTTAAACACTTGTTGTAGAATTGATCAGCATCAGCTTCAAAGTGCCTTTTCTTATCCTGTGGAATTATTTTAAGCATGTCTGCAGCAGCCTTTCCATAAAATTTATCTTGCTTGCAATCTGCAATTTTCTGTCTTACTCCAAACATAATATCATGCAGTTCAGAATTAGTAGTTTGAGCCAACTCTAACATTAGCACACTGCTTTGAAAGACCTGCATAACATTGTGTAAGAAACAGCAGTATAGTATAGTATAGCCTAGGTATGGACTTGCTTTCTTTGTCTCTAAAGACATCCCAAATTACTTTGTGGTATTCTTCTTCTCCCAGTGAAACAAAGTAAGGAGACTGCAAAGCAGGCCATACTAGAAGCATTCTTTCAAGTGCTGGAAGTAGTGATAACTATCTCATTGGTACATGATGAAGAATGTCTTGATACTTAAGTTCAACAAACTTGAAAAATGACTGGAGCTGTGCAGTTCATTTGGCATATCCGGAAAATTCAACATAAACTTTGAGAATGAGAATTTCAACATCCATTGACAAAGTTTTGCATGCCTGTTTAACACAATTATGCAGAATATGGCACTTGAAATTTGCCGAAATTAGTTCAGAATTTCTTTTTTTTTCAGTTTCTTATACACAGAAATCTTCTTGCCAAAATTCACTGTAGCATTATCCCCAGAAAATGCAGACACTCGGCTTATGTCCAATCCATTTTTCTCTATCAGTTCAACTAATCTACCCATTATCACCTCACTCCTTTCCTCTGAATCTTCATAAAAGTCTAGCAAAACATGTTTTATTCCTTCTTGTTTTGAAAAATACTGCACTTTAACTGGAAAAAGTTTAACGCTTCCTTTGTTCGAAGAGTCAAGTTGCTATTGAAAAGTACTTTGACTCTTGTAAGTCAGAGATTAACTATTCTTGTGAAGCAGGAGCGAGAATGTATCCAATTATATTGCTTTTGTTCTGCCGCAAGCAATCTTTTTCACAATACTAGATTCTGGAAAAATAGTTCCCATCATCTTGTTAACGCAATCTTGACTTGGATAGCTGTGATGATGCTAACACTGTGGTAAGTTAGTTACTTCAACAGCTGTTATAAGATCAACCTCTTTGGTATTTGGTTTTCTAAAGACGCTCGTCATGACAATTTTGTTTAATTTGCTTCGTATTTTTATTATGTTTCGCCGATGTTGCACGCACTACTACCGATCTGTGTCCCTCGCACTTTACTGTAAATGTGTGATGGTTAATTTTGCATTCTGCTTCAGACTGTTTTCTTACTCAACCAATCCTTAAAATCATCTTCTTTTAACCATTCATCATTGAATGAGCAGTGGTACTTCTTTTTTGTCTTTATACAACATTGAGATTCAGAATCAGAATGCTTTGATTCAGCCATTATGACTTGCGAGGTTTTATTGATCATGCGCAGTGCAGCCAAGACAACATATTAAGTACAGTAGACCCTAAGTTATCCAGCACACATGGGGATTGGAACAGTACAGACTCTACTTCCAGGGCAGCAGGCAACTATAGGGTCGATCTTAAGGTGTCATACATGGTGAATGATAGTCCAGCCACATCCAAAAACATGTAGACATAGAGTTCTTAAATTTTTTTATGGATAAAAAATTTCTTGTTTGGAAAATCAACCCAGAAGAAAGTGAAATACATAATAAAACTAAGGAGATGGTTAAGCAGCTTTTTTTATTCCCCTATTCCTGTTGGTAGACAAGAATAGTATCATTTCCGGTTGCTAGAGAGTTAACTCTTAAATAATGGGCAATATTTAAAAACTGTCCCTATTTTTGGGACTTTGTCCCACTTTTATTTATGGCTTTGTCCAGATTTTGTGCTCTAACAGGTTGAGAAGTATGGAGCGAGAGATTTTGTGTGTGTGTGTGTGTGTGTGTGTGTGTGTGTGTGTGTGTGTGTGTGTGTGTGTAAGAGAGAGAAATTGGGAGAGTGAGTTTGCAATGTGTGAATGAATGTGTAAGTCAAGTGGCATACCTCTCAACTTCTTAGAGCAAGAAATCTAGACAGAGGCATAAATGAAAGTGGGACAAAGACACAAAAATAGGGACAATTTTTAAATATTGTTCTTAAAAACTTAGAAAGTTAATAGAATAATAGGTTTTGCATTCACATGAATTTTCTGAAGGGTATGAAGTCTGAAACTCAAATGTGTGTCATTATTTTCTAACTTCAGTCTTATTTGCCACTAATATGCCAGAAAGCTACAATTTTATGAGAAATGGACCAAAAATATGAGGCAAAAATCTGGAGATAATGCGAAAATCTGTACAGTTGAGATAAGTGGCTGTGTGCATGTGAGAGAGAAAGACAGAGATATATGAATGAATGCGTAAGTGGGTGTGTGGCGTGCAGGTGTGACAAGACAGCGAGAGCGATGTGCGAATGAATGCAGGTATAAATGAAGAAGTGACTGTGTGTGTGTGTGTGTGTGTGTGTGTGTGTGTGTGTGTGTGTGTGTGTGTGAGAGATCAGGAGAGAGAGTGTAATGTCATTATTCCTGGACATTTCTGAGTTTTTTTAATTACTTCTGGGAGATGGGAGATGCTATAAAAATCCTGGAGACTCCAAGGCAATCCTAGAGAAGTGGCAACCCTATGCACAGGAATAACGGCACTTTACAGAAGTACAAAATAGGAATGTTGCAGTGTCAACAGGCTCAAATATCAATACAGCTTTAAGTCAAGAGAATTTCAAAGCCTAAAACACAAATAATAAGGACTATCAGTAATATGGCATCAATGCATTTGCACAAAATAATCAGACATGAAATTAGTGGAAGCCAGGAAGCAGAGCGATTCCAAACTTAGTCATTCCCACCGCACATTTTAGCCAGAGAAGTAGCTATTATTTTTAAAAACAAAGAATGCAGTGATTTGAATGGGAAATCTGTTATCACTTACAAATAAGAAACTGAGCAGACAAAGAATGATTTCAGCAGGTGCTTTCACACCACCAACAGACAGTGAGGGTATCCCAGAACCTAGAATAGTTGAAAAAGATGGCGCAAAAATGCTAGGAAAGGATTTTAAATGTGCAAGGCATCATGGGAGGTATAGGGATGTGTGAGAGGTAATCAGATATCTGAGGCTATGCAAGGGTCGGAGGTAGCCTAGGTACTGTAATTTGCAGACTATCAAGAAAACCAGTCAGTAAGGTAGGAGACGTAACTCAGGTAAGAATAGTAAGTATAGTAACAACCTTGAACTGAGAAGAATGTAGGTTTGTAGAGACAGAATGTAGGTTTGTAGAGACAGAATGTAGGTATGTGGAGACAGAGAGAGGGGAGAAAAGGGGATTAAGGCAGACAGACACTGGCATTCAGTTAGAGTTAGACCAGGGTAAACTGTGTGACAACAAGAGTGGAGTAAAGGAAGACAGTGTAAACTGTGTGACAACAAGAGTGGAGTAAAGGAAGACAGTGTAAACTGTGTGACAACAAAAGTGGAGTAAAGGAAGACAGTGTAAACTGTGTGACAACAAGAGTGGAGTAAAGGAAGACAGTGTAAACTGTGTGACAACAAGAGTGGAGTAAAGGAAGACAGTGTAAACTGTGTGACAACAAGAGTGGAGTAAAGGAAGACAGTGTAAACTGTGTGACAACAAGAGTGGAGTAAAGGAAAACAGTGTAAACTGTGTGACAACAAGAGTGGAGTAAAGGAAGACAGTGTAAACTGTGTGACAACAAGAGTGGAGTAAGGGAAGACAGTGTAAACTTTGTGACAACAAGAGTGGAGTAAAGGAAGACAGTGTAAACTGTGTGACAACAAGAGTGGAGTAAAGGAAGACAGTGTAAACTGTGTGACAACAAGAGTGGAGTAAAGGAAGACAGTGTAAACAGTGTGACAACAAGAGTGGAGTAAAGGAAGACTGTAAACTGTGTGACAAGAGTGGAGTAAAGGAAGACAGTGTAAACTGTGTGACAACAAGAGTGGAGTAAAGGAAGACAGTGTAAACTGTGTGACAACAAGAGTGGAGTAAAGGAAGACAGTGTAAACTGTGTGACAACAAGAGTGGAGTAAAGGAAGATCAAGGAAGGCAGAGGGATGTAGACTTAACGTGGAGGGATTATTTGAAGAATTGGTAGTAATAATATTGGGGAAGCAGTATAATTACAACAGTCTATTGCTATTCCCTGAAAATGAGAATACATTTCCCCCTCCCCCATGAACAGACTTTATTAGAGTGAAGGAACCCTTACCAATTCTATTGTTACAGTGGCAGTCACAAAAAAGTGGATTTTCAGAAGAAACCTAAGAAATCTGCCCACTAGATAAGGATTCCAGAGCAATGGATCATTTAAGACAGTGACTTTATACTTCAATTACTTTTCCTATCAGGGCTGTCAGCTGCTTGGCACACATGATCATATTCTAGCTGGACATAGCAGAGACTACACTAAATATGCTGAAACAGTTTCCACACAGAGATTTATATCAGCAGAGAGAATCGCAGGCGGCAACTATGGTCAGTATTACGTCTCTGTCTCTCTCCATGAGGCTACTACACAAAATGTGGCAGATAGAGTAGCAAGGGCTTAAAAGTACTGTATATCCATAAAGAGACAAGATATCTTTTGTCAGGGTACATTTGATGGTTCCTCTTTATTCAGACCTTCCAGCTGTTGGAAGCAGGGTTGCTACTCCTCAGAGAGCCTATGTTAGAAACTAGAAAGGAGTGAAGAACACATCCAGTTTTAAAAATCCCAACACCGCAATTCACTCAGAGGTTTGTCAAAAACTCACACAAAATGGGGGATTTTCCAATGAATACCACCCAAGACCCAAAAGTGATCCACAGAATCAGGGGTTCTTTTGCTCTTTCCCTGATAGTCAACATTGGTAGAAACCTTGCTGCAAATGTTTTGCATCACCAACTGTCACCAATGCAGCAACTTCTTATTCCTGCTACTTCATCAGGGACAGATATCCAGGAATGTTCTAGAACATCAGGGGCCCACTGGTCTCCTTTATGCTTTTTCCAATTTTCTCCTTAATAATGAAGCTTATTCAGAAGGCTACTGAGTGCAAGGACAAAGTCATCCTCACATCCCCAGTTTGGCCTTGACACATCTGTTTTCACATTCTTTTGCTTAATCTCTTAAGGAGAACCTTTCTGCTAGAGCTAATTCAAGACTCCTCTCCCTGCAATTTTCATCTGGACTTTCAAGTTGTCAAGTTAACCACTTGGCTTTTTCACTTCCATTAATGGCTAGGGACCCTACTTACACTTAAAGGGTAGTCAAGATCCTTATCCCAGCACAGAAACAATCCACTAATAAAGATTTACAAATGCTGGTGGCTGATCTCTCCATATGGGTCACAAGTAGCAGCCTAGATCCCTTTACGGCACCTATTTCTGCAGTAGTCAACTTCTTAGCTGAAGTTATTGATAATGAATCTAGTTTCTCTACAGTAAAAGTTCACCCTTCAGATATTTCCAACTTCTATTAGATGTTTGACTATATACCCTTTTTAGTATTCTCTCATAATACCATCCAATCTACACTGCTGGAGAGTCAGTCCCTCATTTGCAGTCTTTGGCATCGATTCTGACATATACAGAAGGTATGTTCTTACCGTAATAGTAGATGTGCATGATCCATGTTGGTACACTGCAATATACCTGTCTGTCATTCCCTTACCTCTTTCCCTGGTATGTTTTCATTGACCTATAGGGCACCCCAAAATGTCCACAGGGATTACATGACAAAAAAAAATGCCTCAGTTGGGGATATACCTCCTAGAATGTCCAGATTTTTGCCTCATATTTTTGGTCTGGTTCTCATAAAATTTGTCTTTTTATGGCAAATCACAAAGGATTGAAGTCCCTAAAAATGACATATATTTGAGTTTCAGTCTTTATATCCTTCAGAAAATGCATGCTAACACAAATTCTAACAATGTTCTAATTTTATAAGAGTAATATTTAAAGTCTGTCCCTATTTTTGGGCTTTTGTCCCTCCATTATTTTAGGCTTTGTCCAGATTTATTGCACTAAGAGGTCAAAAGGTATGCTGGGGAAGTACTTTTTAGTTATTCTAGCCTTCCTTAAGGCTGTCAAAATCCATATGGGGTTAGAGCCAAGACAGCCACATTATGGGAGTAAGGGGAGGAGCTTCAGCTTAGGAGAGTTTCCTATTGATGCCAGTAGAGGACAATCTGCAGTGATCAGTCCCTCATCTGCAATGTATGGACATGGATTGTGCAAATCAATTATTATGGTAATGTACATAACTTTCATATTTTTGTTACTGAGAAATATTCCTGTTCTGATCTATATAGATTTAGTTTCATTCATTCTATCATTTATTCAGAGGAGAGCCAAATCCCTTCAGAAAGCATGTGGTATAAGGCAAAGAGCTAATCTTGGACAGGATGTTGATCCATCGCATGACAGATACTACCTCACACCCTGTAAGGAATTTAGAAGATCAACAATTCACCTACAAATATATATATTTGAGATGTGAGAGGAAGCTTAAGTATCTGGAGAAACTCCTCGCAGGCATGAGGGCATCCAGATTCCACACATAAGATATTCCTACAAGGAACTAAACCAGAGAAATATGCTCTGAAATGCAATATTGCCAGCCATTGCACTACTGAATTTCAACCACTACAGAATTATAAATCTTTATCGATCTCATTAAAGTATGCCTGCTCAGCTTTAACTGCATGCAGTAGAACTGCATACTATTGTTTTGTCTGTGGTCTGTTGTCTCCCACCCACTTGAACCCCCAGTACAGAGTACAGCATTAGCTGTTTACAAGCAAAATATCTACTTTTAATAAACAGATTAAATGAGTTCTAATGTTCCTTTACCACTGGTAATGGGAATATAAATAAATAAATAGAATTGTAAGTCTTTTGTTTATAGCACCAAATTTTCTTGAGCACTTACATAATAGTCTGGAGTCTATATTAGTTCACTAAAATGTTATTTTGGCGAACACCTATTCATCGACCCCCTATTCAGCGAAAATCGCTTCAGCAATTCACTGATTTTACCAAGGGCAAGGAAATACTTGCCTACAGCACAACAGACCAACATCTAAGTGAATCGAACCCACCCCCCCAACTATATATACCAACTCCGAGATCGCACTCGAAAAGGAAAGGGCAAAGTTCTGTAGTTGACCAACTACATCTTTGCCCATGGTAAATTCAGCAATCATTGAACAGGGATAGATGAATAGGTGTTCACTGAAAAAAAAGTTTGGTGAACTAATATAGATCCATAGTCTGTTATACAGTTTACTTTTTCTAACCACTTATACAACCTGTTTATTACTTCTGGCAGACATTTATTTAATACACATGTTATTTGTTTTATTAAATTGATTTTAATTTGTGTATTCCACTGCTCCTTATTGATTTCCTACAGGTTATGTTGGAAACTCACCAATT
Organism: Protopterus annectens; assembly: GCF_019279795.1. Classification (NCBI taxonomy): domain Eukaryota; kingdom Metazoa; phylum Chordata; order Ceratodontiformes; family Protopteridae; genus Protopterus; species Protopterus annectens. Next base: position 1,168,146,748 of record NC_056746.1, read on the forward strand.
AAGTCCTCTCTATGACTTTTGACAAGATAAAGAAACATGTGCCATATTATGCACCAAAGGTACTCAATGGATATATAGTCTAATGCCAAAAAATAGTTATAATTCAGAGAAAACGGAGAAAGTGGAGACCCACATGCCCTCTGTCTCTGAGTCATGGACTAGACATGACTAAATCCTAATTTAGAATTTAGAAATTAGACCAGCATTCATAAAATTAGACCTTCCTGTCTGAAATCATCATAACCTTAATCCACCACAAATACCCAGGGTTACAGCCCTTTCTGAGCATATACAAAAAATACCAAAAGTGGCAACCTTACCAGTAAACATGTAAGGTGCCTTCACTACACTCAGCTACCTGTGCCATGCTATGCCATGGTTATGTACTGTAAAATTACACAAAATACAGTATGGCATGTATGCCTGTGTGGGACACATCTGTTGGTATGGTTTATTGTTACAAAAGCATATGCCTCCATCCGGGCCACACATGTACTGCTGAACAAATAATAATGATGATGCAACCAGGCCAGGTGCCTCAATCCGGGCCACACATGTACCACTGAACAGATAATAATGATGATGCAACCAGGCCAGGTGCCTCCATCCAGGCCACACATGTACCACTGAACAGATAATAATGATGATGCAACCAGGCCAGGTGCCTCCATTCGGGCCACACATGAACTGCTGAACAGATAATAATGATGATGCAACCAGGCCAGGTGCCTCCATCTGGGCCACACATGTACCACTGAACAGATAATAATGATGATGCAACCAGGCCAGGTGCCTCCATCCGGGCCACACATGTACCACTGAACAGATAATAATGATGATGCAACCAGGCCAGGTGCCTCCATCCGGGCCACACATGTACCACTGAACAGATAATAATGATGATGCAACCAGGCCAGGTGCCTCCATCCGGGCCACACATATACCACTGAACAGATAATAATGATGATGCAACCAGGCCAGGTGCCTCCATCCGGGCCACACATGTACTGCTGAACAAATAATAATGATGATGCGACCAGGCCAGGTGCCTCCATCCGGGCCACACATGTACCACTGAACAGATAATAATGATGCAACCAGACCAAGATGGGAAAATACAAGGCAGAAACCATATGTTTCATTGTCAGACATGGACATGTTATAACACAGGTGTTTCCATGCTTAAGCTGGACTACATTTACATGTATTAGAGCCCACCTGTACCCATTGTCAATATAGGTGAGCACAATGCACATGACAGCTGTGGAAACTCATTCATAACATATAAATAAAAGATCGACACACTGCCATTACCAGACATTCATGTATAATGGGACCTATATGAAACAGATCACATAAGTGCGCAACACTGGCTATAATGGTGTACTCGTATAGCATTAGACACTCAGAACAGTAACAAAATGCACAACACAGCATAAAGTCGACTAATAACAGTAAATCTGCAAACTCAGAAATAGAAATCTTAACAACACAAATGTGATATTAAACTTTACAAAATCATCAGTGGAAAATGCACCAGTGACTGCAGGCCATCACTTGCCATTCTTCCTAAGTGACTTTTCCAGTGCTATTGCCCTACGCATAGAGGCTGGCCTTGTTCACCTAACAAAGAAGTGCAGTCATTAGTGTGGACAGGCCTGTGTGAAAGACAGTTTGTGAACATCATGTATGGGCATCCATCAGATTGGGGAGACAGGTTGTACACAGCTAAGCACAAGGAAGTCAAAAGGTCAGTCCTGCTTCATATGTCTATCACTTTGTCTCTGGTTCCTGTAATATTTCTTTGCAATGGCTACCACAATCTGGCTAGATGGTCTCTTGCTGTCCTCCGACACTGAAAAACTATTCCGACCCAACTTCATGCATCACAAGACCCCTTTGGCATGGGCATGCTTGTTTACCCCCACAACAGTAGCTCACTGCATATTTGTAGTCATGGGGGGATATCACTGATGCACTTCTAGATACATTGCACCTTCAATCTAGCAATAATAACAACATTTCCACTAGAACTTCACCACATCCTGGTATGTTGCATCAATAACCATGTCACTACAGCCTACCTCCTTACTGAGCAGAGCTATCTTTTGGTGCCAGGACAACAGTAACTGACCTGCAGCAATCTACACTTTATGATGCACCCCCACCAACACCTCCCTCAGGACATGACATACTGGGCATTATCTGAGGTTACTGCAAGCTGCTCATATTCCTTACAAAAAAGGAAATAGCTTTCAGCACCAATATATGTGACACATAAGACTAACTAGGATGTAAACTCAGTGTGTAACAACCATAAAACAAACTTTATATATGTATATATGTATGTTTACTTATTTAATCATTCATTTGATTAAAGGCTGATCCAAATGGACCTTTTAATGGCTCACTCAAAGAGAGTGCAATAGAAAGAAGACAACAAAACTGATATTTTTAAATAGATGAATGCATAGTAATGAACTATGAAGCATGTTCTACAAGCAAGCTATCAGCTTTAAAGTGAAATAAAGTAAAAAAAAACACTTTAATTAAAAAAGTAACTGACAGCATTTGAACTGTTAAAACAAGTTACTCAACTGATCAAAAATGCAGCATACATAGTAAATATTTAATATTTACAATACATAAGAGGTACAAGGAAAGAAAGGCAGCTGGGAAGAAAAAGTTAAGATAAGAGTATAGTATGAAGAAAATAAGAGCCTAGAGGGAAGGGTATGAGTTTAAGGTATGTTACTTATTGCATAAGATTTAATGGTGGCATTATGATTTAAATGTCTTTTAAGTTGATTACAGAAGACTTGGAATTAAGCGAGCAAATGCATCTTTAGTGAGAGGAAATCTTGTGTGTGAGGGGCTAGTGCTGAGAAGCTGCAGTTAGTCTTCTTCTTCTTTCGGCTTTTCCCAGTTAGGGGTCACCACAGTGGATCACCTGTCCACTCATGATTGGCAGTGGAGTTTTACAGTGTCGAATTGCCAGCCCAGTGCCCAACCTTCCACTGAAGGCACACACATGCACACACTCACACTTAGGGCCAATTTGGAGTGTCCAATCCACCTACAGCATGTTTTTGGGATTTGGGAGGAAACCGGAGCACCCGTAGGAAATCCACGCGACCACAGGGAGGACATGCGGACTCTGCACAGAAGGCACCTCAGCCAAGGATTGAACCGGAGAACCTCTTGCTGTGAGGCAACAATGCTAACCACTGCACCACCGTGGCTGCTCTGAGAAGCTGCAGTTAGTACTGCTAAGAAATATCTCTCAACCTCTTAGAGCAAAAAATCTGGACAAAGCCCACAATGATGAGGGGACAAATAGGGCAGATTTTAAATATTGCTCTTACAAACTTAGAAAGTTGATGGAATAATAGTTTTTGCATTAGCATGAATTTTTTTTTGAAGGATGTGGAGTCATTGTTTAATGACTTCAATCCTCAGCTTTTTGCCAGAAAAGTGCAGATTGTAGGAAGAACACACCAAAAATATGAGGCAAAAATCTGGACATTCTGCGAAAATCTGTAAAGTTGAGAGGTAGCGAAGTTTGTTTCTGGGAAAAAAGTAAAGACAGGATTCATGGGACTGTGATCTTAGATTATAGGCAGTGTATCTTTTAGTTAATCTGCTAGCAAAAATGGAAATGTCTGTATTGCTAAATAATAATATTAGTATTAAGCCTACGCAAAATAACTGGCTCAAACTGACAATATAATGCCTTGGGTCTGGATTAATTTCATGGCTATATATAACCCATGAAATAAACCAAACAGCAAATGATATTCCAAACGACAAACTGAGAAATAAAGCACTGGAGCAGTCAGGACCACAGAATCAAACTGACTTTAGGCAAAGAATTTAATGGGTTGAAGCACTTTTCATTTGCTATCTTTAGCAAACTTCTTCAGAACAAACAATACAAATTTTGGAGTTTGAAACACAGATTTAAATAATCACTATAATTACTCTAATTAACACTTTATCAATGATCGCTGACTCAGCGTATTACCTTTCTATACAAGCTTTTTTCTAACAGCCTGCATATCCAAATAAGTACCACTCTAGTTAATCTAAATAAAAATAAATGTAAATAAAAACACAATAATAATAATATGTATGTGTGTTTTAAAATTTCTAATATAAATATGACATTCAATAATATAAAGTGTATATGTAAATAAACAATTTAAATACCTATATACAGCTAGTACTTCAAAAAATTCATAATAATATATTGACAAGTACACAAAAATGTTGTAGTAATACACTACTATTCAATTAAAATATGCATTCTGACCTAATATAAGAATATGTACTAAATATACCCATGTATATACTAAGTGAGGTCAGAAACCTAAGATATTATTATTATTACAACAACATTTTGGACTCTTTATTGTCAAAAATAGAGTACATTTTTCATCGATTGGACCGGTTAGATTCACAACAGAAAGAACTTTGTCTTTCTTTACCGGTCACTCAGCATTCTACCTTAATTACCTCTTCGCCAGCGAACAATCCTGCAGATATTCAAGAGGCTGAACTTTCACCAAGAAACCCTGCTGCTTTACCAGCTCAGAAGCAAGGTTCAGTGTCAAATCCAACCGCAGTTCAACAGGGACAGCAACTGCGTGTTACGCCAAGTACGACCCCGGTTGTACAAGGTCAATTATCACAAGCACATGTGGATTTGCAAGGCTTGTTTTGCCCGTTGGATAGTATGGGGGGTCCCAGTCTACTACCGACTGGGAATGGTGATAACAGCCTTAACGCACCATTACTTCAACCTGATATTGTTGCTAACGCACTAGAAGAAAGTCGAGCAGCTGTACAGGGACGGAGCTTAACAAGTGGCTTTCTGTGGATTTTTCTTTTTCTAAAGCCACAAACACAAACCTGTTTTTTTGGCACAAGATAAAGGTAACAATACAGTTATTACTGACATAGTGGCTAAGTTAAAATTGCTTGATAACCATTTAGTCAAAATGAAAAAACTACAGCTAGAAATAGCTTATTTTCATGAATGTCTTGCACGTAAACTAGTGCCAAAAGGTTTGAGACATTACCAATTTCCGACGGGATTGCTAGCTAATTCTATATTTCATAAAGAATTAGTAGAGTTATTTGACCAACAGGGGTTGCAATTGCTAGACCTTATGATTAAACATTATATGTTGTGGGTGGAAGACCTTAATATCAAAGTAGTGGAACTAGACAACAACATCAAGCTGGATATCGATTTTTATCTATACAAATACGAATCTACTCGAATGTTTACTAGTATTGATGATATTTGGCCAAACTAAAGAGTAATAAAATAAAGAAATTGGAACGGGATAGTAAAGCTTATATGGAGGAAGTAGCTTATCCAACCCCTTCTGCAGCTCAAGTTTGGCAACAAAACTATACAGTGCCTAATATACAGATCGATTCTACCTCTGCCAATATGGGTGACAATCAGTCCCATAGTATGAATAATAATATACCATCTTCAACCATCAATATATCTAACTGTGAGAACCAAAATGAACAACAGGAACTAAGGAGGAGTGAAAGGTTATTCCACCTACAGCAGGTTCAGAATAGTAATGGTCAAGTTAACCAGTACACAAATTTTCATACAACCAATTTTACAGGGGCCAGACCCAAACAGCAGAACAACTACCAGGGGAAGAAACAACAGAGGAAACAAAACAAGCAAAAAAACTTAATAGACCATGTCAATTTAAACCCAGCTTTAGGAATAAACAATCTAGTCTCCCCATTTGATATACTATTACCAGGAGACATGGATGTGAATGATCTTATGAATGAGAACATGGTTGCTACTGATTGTAATGTTGTTAATGAAGAGTTGACACTTAAAGCAAAGATTATCACTAATAAGGCTGGTGATTTTAAGGTTTACAATTTTTCGTCTGCTGTGATACCTCTGGATGTTGTAGATTTTTTGTCAAAGGGTTATACGTATGTCCCAGAGCAGAAACCCAACATGGTTAACACAATTATCGACCTTAAAGTATTTACTAGGAAGCTTAACTTCAATTTAATGATGGGTGGTATAGGTAAAGAATCTGACATTTCACAATTTCACATTGCTAGTACATTTAATCCTCCCCTACACCCTTTGCTATTAGTTTTCAGGCAACTCTGTGAGTTGGATATCAGGCAGAGTATCAATAAATTATCCCAGCCCGCAAGTAAACAAATAATTAATTAATTCGAGCTTGAATGTCTTGAATATTTGAACTCTCAAAACATTCACATTTGTAAGGCAGATAAAGGAGGTGGCTTGGTAATTTTTGACAACTTTGACTATGTGGAAAGGATGAATTTATTACTGGAGAATCAAGCTTATGCAGCTAGTTCTAGATCTGAAACAAATAAAGCATATAATTATATAAAAAATAGTATAGAAGATCTATTTATTGAAGAGAGAATAGAACAGAATATTTACAATTATATATATACCACCTATCCTAGATATCCTTGCATGTTTGGAATACCAAAACTACACAAGGATATTATGAATCCACCTATGCGTCCATTAGTGGATGGTAGAAGTTCACCTACGTATCCTTGTGCTAAAGTAATAGATGCAATATTGCAAAAATATTTAAGTAAAGAGCAACAAATATGCAAGGATTCTTGGTCATTTCTGGAAAGTTTGGATAAATTGGAGTTTAATACAGAATACAACTTCCTCACAGTTGATGTGAGGGACTTGTATACATGTATACCATAAGATATAGCCATAGAATGGGTTAATCTGCTGCTGATTAAACATGGTGCTTCGGCAAGTGAGGTAACATTAGTATCAGAACTGTTAGAAATAGTTTTGTTTAATAACTTCTTCATGTTTGGAGACAACTTTTTTCTCCAAAAAATTTGTGTAGCTATGGGTTCCCCTTGTGGTGCCAGCATAGCGAACTCAGTCATGACATATTGGGAAGCCGAATATGTATTTAAGAACATTAGGATCAAAGAGATGATCATTTACTACACCAGGTTTTTGGATGATATTTTCATTCTGTTTAAAGGTGATGCTGAAACAAGTAAGTTCATAGTTCACACACTGAACGAATCAACACATTTTTTTGCAATTTATTGTCACTTTTAGTGAGGAAGTTATAACATATTTGGACATACGACTATCTAAGGATTTAGAGCATGGATGTTATGTTGCTAACATTTTCAGGAAGAGTACGTTTTCCAACTCATTTTTACACTTTTCCAGTTGCCACCCTTACTACCAGAAACATTCTGTAGTAAAAGGGCAATTGGTGAGAACTGCGAGAATAGTTAGCATAGATCAGGAATTTAATGAGGAATGTCAGCTGTTGAAGTCACTGTTCCAACATAGGGGTTACCCGTTAAAGTTACTGGATGAACTAATAGCAGAAGTCCAGCACAAAAGAACTAATGGATTTTACAAACCCCTTTTAAGGGTTAAATATGATACCAATAATTTGGAGTTATCGGATCACGTATTAGAGACAAAGGATAATATGTCAAGCAGGGGTCCTACAGACATTCAGGGTGAGGTGAGGCTTATCACTACATTTAATGTATATAGTTACAGTTTTTTAGATATTATTAAGAAAAATTGGGGTCTGTTTAGGACTAACCCCTCTATTTATGCTAAGATGGGAACTTTACCAAAAACAATATTCAGGAGGGGCAAGAATCTTAAAAACTTACTTGAGCAACAACGAAAACCCAGGTCAAGAATCCCGGGAATGTTTAAATGTCAAAATTGTAATTATTGCAAATATGTGGACAATACATACTTGGTCGCAGTAAATGGCTTTCATATTAAATTGAAATCAAGATTTAACTGCAACACAAAAATGGTGGTCTACATAGCAATATGCCAAAATTGTCCTGCATTCTATGTGGGTAAAATGGAGAGTAAGCTCCGTGAGAGAATTTATGAACATCAATACGCCATTAGTAAAAACAAACAGGATAATGCATTGGCAAAACATGTCCAGTCCAATTCAGATCATTAATTTAAATTCTCTATTGATCAGGTCAACTCAGATTCAAGAGGTGGACCAACACCATTACGACTGGAGGAGCTGGAACTATTTTGGCAAATTAGATTAAATGCTTACAATTTCCCTGGATTAAACGAAACATGTTCTATTAGCAGTATTCTTAAACTTAAGAGTCTCAGGCGGTGATTACATTGTCCTTTTTTAGAATAGTAGTTTATGAACATAAACATAAAAATGATAAAATGACCTGAACGAACGACTAGAATTATATAAGTTCAAGTAGGTATAGGCTTACCCCTCCAGAATTGATTTGTATTAGCCTCTTTTGCTAGCAGGGACAATGTCTGTAGATTATTATTATTAATAATAATAATAATAATAATAATAATAATATCTTAGGTTTCTGACCTCACTTAGTATATACATGGGTATATTTAGTACATATTCTTCCATTAGGTCAGAATGCATATTTTAATTGAATAGTAGTGTATTACTACAACATTTTTGTGTACTTGTCAATATATTATTATGAATTTTTTGAAGTACTAGCTGTATATAGCATTTAAATTGTTTATTTACATATACATTTTATATTATTGAATGCCATATTTATATTAGAAATTTTAAAACACACATACATATTATTATTATTGTGTTTTTATTTACATTTATTTTTATTTAGATTAACTAGAGTTGTACTTATTTGGATATGCAGGCTGTTAGAAAAAAGCTTGTATAGGAAGGTAATACGCTGAGTCAGCGATCATTGATAAAGTGTTAATTAGAGTAATTATAGTGATTATTTAAATCTGTGTTTCAAACTCCAAAATTTGTATTGTTTGTTCTGAAGAAGTTTGCTAAAGATAGCAAACGAAAAGCGCTTCAACCCATTAAATTCTTTGCCTAAAGTCAGTTTGATTCTGTGGTCCTGACTGCTCCAGTGCTTTATTTCTCAGTTTAACCCATGAAATAAGCTACAGCAGATATGCATGAACACGTGTAAGGTTCACAGTTTACATGTCCCAATAATGCACATGCATGGCATGGCAACACACCATTGGTATCTTTGTGGGAATCTTACCTTTGAAATATCCCTTATTTTGCATTTTTTGTCATGTTCATGATTTTTTTGCTAATTCACTAAGGATTATAGTCAGTCACTAATGCCAGACATTAGAGCGTCGTATTTCTTCTTGTTCACAAAATACAAGTCGTTGCAAAACCTGTTTTCCTATTAACTTTTTCAGTGAAATTAGAGTAATATTTTACAAAATATCCCTGAATTCTGGCCTTTGTTCCCCTATTATTTTTGGCTTTGTCCTTTGTTCATGAGCAATGAGTTTGATAATTATGATGGACATTTCAGATCAGATGCACAAGCACATCATATCAGTCTGACAGTGGGAATATTTGGCATAGTTGAAAGATGTTCCTAGAATGGTATCAGATTAAGGATTCATTGTATGTTAGTACATAACATGCAGTAAGGCACCTTAAATGTTACTGATGTATACTGATCAAATCTATGCACACATATGAAATGTGCATATATTAACAATGCAACATTGTCACAGGGGCATGTCACACCATACCTGGAGGCAAACAGCACAGAGCTGGCAGACAGACCTATAGATTCATTGTTGCCCGCAGTTTGTTAAGAAAAGCACGTTTAGCTGTGAGCATATCCCACAGCACCATGGGGTACATACACAACCTCTGCCATGTACGGACTAACATGCAGACTGTGTAAATTGAAGAGGAACATGGAATGTAGCATGTTGGACATATGGGCAAGATGTCACATAACATCGATCCCCTGACTCTAGAGACTATCATATGATAACTGTGCATATATTTGCTGTGAAACATGCATCTAGTATGAAACAATGTGCAAAATTAGTGTAATAAGTAGACATGACAGACAGCACTACACATGATTAATCTCTGGGCATAGCATTTTTACTGGACGGAGGATAAACTTGCTGATTTTAACTCATTGATATTCATCTCATTGAATGTTTTTTTTGATATTCAAAATCTTGCTAGTGCAGGTTCTATTAGCATGCCAGCAGTGATATGCTGTGTGGGCCACTTTGTCTTTGATTGCTATGGCTGTGTCACCTTCAAATTAGTGTGTCTAACTAATTGGGTGCTGGGGATGTGTTCTCCTGCAAAAATGCTTTTCTGGAGCTCTTTCAGTGAAATTAAGTGTCCACTGTTTTTTTTTTCCATTTGGTTGAAATTTCAGCTTTTTGTAACTCCAGGAAATATAGTGGAAATGCCACACAAAACAGCACACAATGCTCATTATGCAACACTACACTACTGGCCAGCAATGCTTTGCAGTTCAGACAAGAGACAATTATAAGCAAGTCATACAGAACCCACATTTGTCACAAAGAGTACATGGATTACTATACATTAGACAAGAATATATGCACCAATACATCAGGCTTCTGAATGACATAAGGTACGTGTACACATCAACCATAAACTGTATGCAGCCATGAGCAGAGTTCACACTTATGCCTTTACTGATTCTTACCCTACTGGAACACATGCTGTTCACTGCCAAACATTACAGATGTCTGAACAACAAACACCTGTGTTCATGAGTGAAGTGTGATACGCTACTGGAACAGAATGTAAACAAACAAAGACATACCTCACTGGACTATATAAAGACAGACATGATGGAACCATTCACAGCCTGCCCAAAGGTGAAAAACTGTCACGGAGCCCAGCCAAATATAAAATAAAATATCCACGGCCAAAAGTCCAAGGCAAAAGTCAAGTCTCAACTGAATAAAAATAAAAATTTATTTTGATCCTTGAAACAGAACCCAAGAAGGTACAAAAACTACACGAAGATACACACAAGTCCAGGGTTAAGCACTTTCATCTGAAAAATCAGACTTCATCAGAACCCCGATCAAAGTAATCAAGCCCATTTTATACAAAATTAGTTAATTTTGGCGCCCAAAATATTAAAGTGCCAGGTTCAAAAATAACTAAAAACCATACAAAACACATGTAAAACACATAATCCATGATGTATCATTATGAACAACTATCATACATTAAATTCCAAACATGAAATATATGTATTAGTATATGTATATAAATATAAAGAAGAATATAATAAATACATTGAAATAAATGTACTAAATATATTAGACATATTATTTTTTCATCTATAAAAATGTAAAATTCAATGATTCTTGAAAACGGAAACACATGAAGAATAATTAAAAACAGTGCGTATGGAAAAAATAAATGGTAAATGGGAATTGCCTGTGTGAATGAATGAATAAATAAGTGAATGAACAAATATATGAATGAATAAGTGACGTAGACTACCTTAATGCTATGACTAAAATTGTGTTAGATTCTGGAAACTATGTTGTTGTTTCCCTTAATGAAATCAACGTCGGTTACAAGAAAATTGATCTTGCAATTGAGGAATATTTGCTTAACAATAGAATTTCTAAAGACATTTATGATTTTCTTAAGGTTGAATTTCCAGTTTTAGCCAATATTTTTGGTATCCTGAAAGTTCACAAATGTGTTTTCCACATCACTGAATTTTACATTTTTATAGATGAAAAAATAATATGTCTAATATATTTAGTACATTTATTTCAATGTATTTATTATATTCTTATTTATATTTATATACATATACTAATACATATATTTCATGTTTGGAATTTAATGTATGATAGTTGTTCATAATGATACGTCATGGATTATGTGTTTTACATGTGTTTTGTATGGTTTTTAGTTATTTTTGAACCTGGCACTTTAATATTTTGGGCGCCAAAATTAACTAATTTTGTATAAAATGGGCTTGATTACTTTGATCGGGGTTCTGATGAAGTCTGATTTTTCAGATGAAAGCGCTTAACCCTGGACTTATGTGTATCTTCGTGTAGTTTTTGTACCTTCTTGGGTTCTGTTTCAAGGATCGAAATAAATTTTTATTTTTATTCAGTTGAGACTTGACTTTTGCCTTGGACTTTTGGCCGTGGATATTTTATTTTATATTTGGCTGGGCTCCGTGACAGTTTTTCACCTTTGGGCAGGCTGTGCTTGCTTTTCTTGGTTGGTTGGTGCTTGTTTATTTTACGATGATGGAACCATTGCTTTTTCTTTCATTGTACCCTTCTCAGGATTTATTATAGCAGCTCCATTGGTTTCTCATTTGTTGTACACTTCCCAAGATTTATCCTTGCAGCTCCATTGCTTTCCCATTCATTGTAAATACTTTCAACGCACGCTAATAACCTTTAACCAGCACACACCAATCATCTTCCTGATCCCTGCTTTTGCTACTTCCTTTACAGGCAGATGTAACATCCACATTTTCTCCTAAAGTCCTAATAAAGTTTTCCATCTATACTATATATAAGTACATCTCTGATAAATACCCCTCTTTACATAGAAGAGCCTATCCAGTCTTCCACAATCAACCCCCCCCCATCCCACTGTATAAACCCAATTAAATAGCATAAAAAACACTTTTGCATCCCTAATTTATTTATTTTTATTTTATTTGCCATCTGTTGATTGGGATAGAGCACTGACAGCACTGACATGGGAAAAGTGAGTGCAAAGTAGCTTGCAGTACAGATTAAGATTACAAAAACTAAGATATTAAGCATGCAATTACATTATCACAACATTGTAGGTCTGTCTAACATAATGGGAGTGTGACTGGGAGTCTATCTGACACAATATACAGCATGCACAAACATTATAACATCACAGAAGTCTGTCTAACATAATGGGAGTGTGACTGGGAGTCTGTCTGACACAATATACAGCATGCACAAACATTATAAGATCACAGAAGTCTGTCTAACATAATGGGAGTGTGACTGGGAGTCTGTCTGACACAATATACAGCATGCACAAACATTATAACATCACAGAAGTCTGTCTAACATAATGGGAGTGTGACCGGGAGTCTATCTGACACAATATACAGCATGCACAAACATTATAACATCACAGACGTCTGTCTAACATAATGGGAGTGTGACTGGGAGTCTATCTGACACAATATACAGCATGCACAAACATTATAACATCACAGAAGTCTGTCTAATGTAGTGGGAGTGTGACCGGGAGTCTATCTGACACAATATACAGCATGCACAAACATTATAACATCACAGAAGTCTGTCTAACATAATGGGAGTGTGACCGGGAGTCTATCTGACACAATATACAGCATGCACAAACATTATAACATCACAGAAGTCTGTCTAACATAATGGGAGTGTGACCGGCAGTCTATCTGACACAATATACAGCATGCACAAACATTATAACATCACAGAAGTCTGTCTAACATAATGGGAGTGTGACTGGGAGTCTATCTGACACAATATACAGCATGCACAAACATTATAACATCACAGAAGTCTGTCTAACATAATGGGAGTGTGACTGGGAGTCTATCTGACACAATATACAGCATGCACAAACATTATAACATCACAGAAGTCTGTCTAACATAATGGGAGTGTGACCGGGAGTCTATCTGACACAATATACAGCATGCACAAACATTATAACATCACAGAAGTCTGTCTAACATAATGGGAGTGTGACCGGGAGTCTATCTGACACAATATACAGCATGCACAAACATTATAACATCACAGAAGTCTGTCTAACATAATGGGAGTGTGACCGGGAGTCTATCTGACACAATATACAGCATGCACAAACATAACATCACAGAAGTCTGTCTAACATAATGGGAGTGTGACTGGGTGTCTATCTGACACAATATACAGCATGCACAAACATAACATCACAGAAGTCTGTCTAACATAATGGGAGTGTGACTGGGAGTCTATCTGATACAATATACAGCATGCACAAACATTATAACATCACAGAAGTCTGTCTAATGTAGTGGGAGTGTGACCGGGAGTCTATCTGACACAATATACAGCATGCACAAACATTATAACATCACAGAAGTCTGTCTAACATAATGGGAGTGTGACTGGGAGTCTATCTGACACAATATACAGCATGCACAAACATTATAACATCACAGAAGTCTGTCTAACATAATGGGAGTGTGACCGGGAGTCTATCTGACACAATATACAGCATGCACAAACATTATAACATCACAGACGTCTGTCTAATGTAGTGGGAGTCTGATACAATATACAGCATGCAAAAGCATTATAACAACATAATAGAAGTCTGCCTCACAAAGTTATTTGTCAAATTTCCTAACCTCCATTGCTAAGCATTATTAAAAACCTTCGGTTGATCTAATTAAAATGCATACTCATCGACCTGCACTTTCCTTACACTGTTAAACATATGGACGCTTTAACAAGAAAGGGATTTAGTTGGTAGATAAGCAGGGGTATCTTGCACAAAAAGTGGTCCCACCAGTACCTGGCTATTGATGCTTCAACTTATGTTAACATTTAAATTTAACCAAGCATGTTCAGGAAGTTAGTACCCAGTTATTCGCCTTCAATCACTTGTAGGGAAAAGTCACTTGCTGTTTCCTGTTCAGTTGTATAATTGCTTTAACATTATTTTGCATGTATTATAATTATTGCATTTAGTTTTGCTTATTATAAGAAAAAAAATGAAGAGCGAACATGCACAGTTGACGCAGCAACTCCACCCACTTTAATGTCACGTAAAAGCGAAAACAACAGAGACTACGTATAAAGGTAAGTGCTTCCACAGTCTATAGTACGACTGCTTTTCATACCTAATAAAAACAGCTCTCCTACTCTATATTTGTTTATGTCTTTCGGCTTTTCCCGGTTAGGGGTTGCCACAGCGGAACTCCGGTCTGCTAATGATTGGCAGTAGATTTTTACGTGCCGAGTTGCCATCCCTGATGCACAACCTTCAACGAAGGTACGCCCATTCACAAAGGCCTCCACACAGAAGATGCTCTAGCTGAGAATCAAACGGGACAATGTCTAGCTGTGAGGCGACAACGCTACTGCAGCACCACCACTGCAGTCAGCTCTCCTACTCTATATATACCAACCAAATACCAATTAATTAAGTACACACCTAAAAGGACACCACAACCTGCTTAGTACTGCTTTTGTGAGGATAGAGACAATAAAATACATAAATAAACTTGCACATAAATACATCATATATATAAAACATCATACATAAAAACATCATGTATAAAAAACATCATATAAAAATAAGTCATATGTAAGCATAGCAGCAATATCTTTAAATTAATACACCTAATGTTATATAAAGCTCTAAGGTCCAGTGCTTAAGCTGTCTTGCCTTCAACAGTGGTTTTATAGAAACCAACTCATTCAATGCAGGAAACCTGTCTCCACCCAACCATATAATCCACTCTTGTTCTTTCAACTCTGTCGTGTTTTTAAAGTCCCCACCTCTAATACTAGCAGCTAAACGTTCAAGGGCTAAAAACTTAAAACTATGACTCTGACCATTGCCCAAGACATGCTTGGCTAAGGCATTGGTCACTTTCTTATTCTTAATATCATTAACATGTTCAAAAATCCTCTCTTTAAAGTGCCTATTGGTCTTCCCTATGTAATACGCAAAGTATACTTTGCAGTAGGCAAAATATACTAAGTCTTTGGTCAGACAGTCAGCATAGAAAGAGGTATCTACTACAAACCCTCGTGTGAGATGCTCAAATCTACCTCCTGCATGAATAAAACTATATGCTTTCCACTTTTAACAGGGAAAGTCCCCTCATGGTCAGACTGTGGTAAATAGACATCCCTCGTGTTCTTATAACACAACTGCCTCTTTAACGACAGACTATTCTTGAAGGTAAAATTGGGTTTCTCCTTTACTATTCGACTAATTCCTTCATCAGAATGTAAAATACCTCAATGTTTATTAATGTCATAAACCACTCTCACATTATTAGAATACGTGAGTGTCATCCTAACTTCATCTCTATGTCTATATATGTGCTCATGACCATGTGTAGACCTATAATAATCTGAAAAATAGGGTCAACCAATCCTATCTCTTTCAGGCCATAACTCTTGGATACAGCTTTCAGTCTCTCTATTACTATAACCTCTCTCTAAAAGATTATGCTTCAACCCCTCCATGGCATCTCTGAGACTCTGTTCATCATTATGTAGTCTCATTGTCCTCAACATTTGTCCTCTCATCACATTACGTGGAACATGTCGAGGATGCATACTCATCTTACACAGCAGTGTGTTCTTTTTACAATCCTTCCTATATATAGCTGTCTTAAAACTCCCTCTGGGACTTCTACTAACCAAGACATCTAAGAAATTGACAGATTCTTTAGAACTTACACATGTGAACTTGAGAAAGGATGTAGTGGAGTGTAGGTATTCTAAAAACCTATCCACCAACTCCACAGGCCCTTTCCGAAGAATAAAAATTTCATCCACAAAACATCTATAACAGATGATATGACTACAAAAATCATTGTTTCAAAGCACAAAATCATATTCCCACTTAAATGAAAGGTTGGCGTAGCTATTGGGAGAAGCTGTGAACATTGCTACACCAACCTTCTGTAGATAGTGTTCCCCATTAAATACAAACACATTATTACTGAGAATCAAGTCTAGCAATGCACAGACCAAATCTATCTTCTCAGGTGTCACATGGTGGCCATTCATTAAAAAAAGACCTTACATTCTCAACATCCCATTAATTTGGGATAACTGTGAACAAAGAAGTAACATCTAAGGTCATAAATAAATATTCACTGTCAGCATCCAGACCACATGTAACTTGAAACAAATCATTTAAAAAAAAATCCTTGGTGTCTTTTAAGACAGTCTCAACAGTGTCAAGTATAGGTTGTAGATTCTTCACAACATAAATCGGGAGGGGTTCTGTGGCCCACTCCTTAATCGACACTATCGGATGCATGGGGGGCATATCTTATCTTTATGTACCTTTGGCAATCCATAGAAAATGATGTGACAAGATGTTTAACCAAAAAATACTCTAATAACTCTTCATTAATAGCATTCGTCATTATCACAAATAAATAAAATTCTAACCTCTCTATAATCCCAAAGACTTGTCTCTTAGAAATAAGGGTATACACACTGTCTTCACTCAACATCTGAACCATGTGTTCAATGTAAAAAACTTTATCTAGAATCACAATACCACCCCCTTTGTTGGCTGGGCAGATTTCGATTGATGTTAGTTCTTTCAACTGTTTCAAAGCTGCCTGTAAAATTATAATAGGTTCATAGGTTAGTACTAGGCTAACTGCCCTTGTGGGACATTTTAAGCCTAGCCGATTACCCTGTGTGAGAATCAAGCCCTGCACCTTGCGTCTCCAAGGTAAACACCTTCACCATTATGCCATCATCCCACCCAATATCCCCCAAAACATAAAACAGGATGAATCTCATTATCACAAACTATAGTAAAAACCTCTAGGAGTGGGTGAACGTTCGGCATAAAAGTACTCGGTTTCCTGAAGTTGTCCATCCTCTCAATACTTTCAGGAAACTGTAGTTGTAAAGAAACATTTCTAGCAAACATCTTTAAGTCTAAAATAATATCTGACAATTCAGTTCTTTTGGGCTGGGATAAAAGACAAACCCTTCCCAAGTGAACTGTACTGTTCTGTGGTCATAATAACAGAAGACAGGTTAAAAGTCAGGTTTTCTGAATTAAAGAGAGGATTCTTGAATATCTTAATTATATTAAGAACAAGAAAGTGACCAATGTTGAACTTTAAAAATAAGACCGAGTTGAAAGAACAAGAGTGGATTATATGGTTGGGTAGAGACAGGTTTCCTGCATTGAATGAGTCGGTTTCTATAAAACCACTGTTGAAGGCATGACAGCTTAAGCACTGAACCTTAGAGCTTTATATAATATTAGGTATATTTATTTAAAGATATTGCTGCTATGTTTACTTTTGACTTGTTTTTATATGGTGTTTTTATACATGATGTTTTTATATATGATGTTTATATATTGGATGGATTTATGTGTAAGTTTATTTATGTATTTTATTGTCTTTATCCTCACAAAAACAGTACTAAACAAGTTGCATTGTGCTTTAATTAGTTAATTGGTATTTGATTGGTATATATAGAGTAGGAGAGTTGTTCTTATTAGGTCTGAAGAAGCAGTCATATTACAGACTGTGAAAGCACTCCCCTTTTTACTTGGTCTCTGTTTGTTGTTTTTGCTTCTATGTGACATTCAAGTGTGGAGTTGCTGCATCAGCCGTGGATCTTAGGTCATCATTTCTTTCTTTTCATTGACTGGTTTGTGGGTCGAGCGTTCCCTACCTAGCTTGTGGACTTCATTTTTTCTTATATAGTTTTGTTTTTTTTCTTATACAGTTTTACTTATTGGTCCACTCAGCCTATACAATAATGCTGGAAAATCTTGCTCATTCTACTAGTCATATTTGCATTCATATAATTCCCAGACATTTGTTTTCTTTTCTGAACAAATCTAAGTGCACAGTTTTCAAAAAACATGTAAAATACAGATGCTGAATTTCTGTGATTTTATTCCCCCCCCCCCCCCCATCAGTAGCCATATTCTGGTGCCCTTCTTCGGTTTTCTGCTCTGACATACATGCCACCTGTCTGGATTACACCTCACGTATCAGAGCCCTGTTAGCAGGGAATGCTTTGCATTAACCAATGTGAGTCAGGATTACAGGAGATCATTACATTCAGGTATGGTGCCATTCAGACAGCTGCAGAGAGCTTTTTTGTTATGCCCCCTCCCCACTGTCCCATCCAATGCCCAGTGTGCCTACATAATGCACATGTCTATAAGTCAGAGTCCCTGGTCTTCACCAAGGACTGTTAACCCTAAAATGAAAAAAAATCCCTTCTTCTTGAATAGATGAGTTGCCAGAAATACCACTCATTTCCTATTCCCCCCAGTGATTCCTTATAGATGGAGTACACTAATCAATCCGACGTTACCTGGACTGAAGTCATAGCTTATCCCTCTATACCCCAGGGCAGTAGGCATTATGTTTCTATATTCTTTTCTTCAAATAACAGTATCTCATATTGCATTGACATATATTGGTTTATGACCTATAAAATTGCAAAAATTGATTTCTGAAAAGATTTACCTCCTGCAGATATAAATACAAGAACAATGCTTGAACTATTTTCCCACTGAAACTGTGATATTTTGAAGGCCCATAATATGTTTTAATCCAATATATTTATCATTTTTCCAAGTGCTTCATTTCAGTTGCATTTTTTATCCATCTAGAATAATTTAAGTTCTCATATCACACATTTTTCACAGCAAATAAAACATCACTTTCCTTAGACACCTCAATAAGGAGTTCACTCAAGCCTAAATCTTTCTCGTCTCCCTTTTACTAACTCCTCTGTCATCAGATCTCTCAGCTTTCCCTGTTTTGGAAGAGCATTCCTATTTTCAGGCATGATTTAATACTGCACAGGATGTCCATATATATTTGGAAGTATGTCTCTCTCTTCAGGTTTTATTTATCCTTTCGTACAATTTTTTTCAATCTTCCTCATCACTTGTTATTTTTAAAGCTGTCTAAGTTGGGGGTTGTTGCCATAATGATTAAGGTATTTACCTCCCAAACACATGGTACAGTGCTCGATTCTCAGCTTTGAAAGGAAAGTGGCTTGACTTAAAATGGCCTTCAAGGTAACTAGCCTAGTACTTACCTGTTAACCTGTAGTAGACAGAAAACCACACTACATGAATATTGTACCAGTGGCAACCGTAATTTAAAGAAAGAGGACATACAACTTACATTTCCTTTTTTCTGAAGCAAAAATAAGAAATCTTATGTGATAGAGGTTTGCAGGACAAATCATTAAAGTGTACAGATTTTACTCTGCCTCCTTGACAATGTACTTATATTTTCCATCATTTTTGTCACTGTCTGCTCTTTAAATGTTTTTTTTTTCTGAGTAGAATCCCACATTCCTATTGGAAATAAGACACGTTATGTACTTTTTGGTGATTAAAATTTACAATAATTACATGCCCAGATTTTTTGCATGGATGTTCTTACTTTTTGAGTGCATTTGCTCCTATTGTCATTGTCTGCAGGTTTGGAAGATTTTTTTTGCCATATTGCTTGCACATGTAAGATCTCCACCAACAGGAAGGTGGGGGGCTCCAAGCAGTGGTGCAGGAGAGGACAGGGATATTGCTGATATCTCAGAAAAAAGAGACAGTGACAAAAGATGTTGGTATCAGATGAAGGGGGCGGGAAAGGAGAGAAGATGCACAGTGAAAAGGAGAGTGATAGTCTGGAGAGAAGAATACTGGAGTGGGTGGGAGGAAGAGTATATTGTTAGAAGAGGATCAGAATCTATTAGAAGCAGACTGAGAGAGATTACAGTCTATAGTGTAGACATCAAACAGGAGATGACTGAGCTCTTGGATCATAACTGGTCTGACTATCTGGTATAGGACTGTTCCAGAAAGTTACGGTGAAGGAACAGTTAGCCAGCAGTAATCATGTCACTGTGTGCTTTAAGTGTGAGGAAGGTTAAGAATGTAAAGGATTTTAAGGGAGGTGATTATGAAGAGTTAGGAGAGGGTTAGACATGAGATGGGAGCCTGGGACCATAACATCTGGATAATGAGCAGAGCTATTCAGGCTGTAAGAAAAATACCTTAGTATTGTACTGATATATTCCACTGAATGTGATTCTGTTTACTGTTAGGAAATCTAAAGCTGTCAGTTCAAGGATCTGGTAATTTCATTCTTTCCATATTGATCCTTTAGCCCCCACACAATGTGAAAGTCTTTTGTCTTAAGAGTTAAACATTTAAGGTATTGTGCTGAAAATGCTACTTTTGCTATCTCACCTGAAAGTTATTTACAGAGTATAATTGCAGCAAGTTGATGAATTTGTGGATGAAAATCTTTTGTCTTAAACGTTTACCTTTTGTGTTTATTTTGTTACTTTTGCTAGTCCAGTTGTCAACAAACCATTTTCAAAACTGGAACAAGATTTTGCTTCTGAGAGCAGGGATACGGAGGTTGTCAGCTCAGGGTGCTTGAGCAGTAATTTTATTTACAGTTTTCTTATTACCTCCTGTATTCTGACATGAGACATTATTGCAGATTTATTTAAATTCATACTGGCACAATTGTACTATGCTTTCTAGAAAGCTAATTTATAGTATATTTTTCATTAACTATAAGATCCATGTTTTATTTCACAGTCAAAATCAGTAGGGCTGTTTTGACAAAAGCCAACAGGTTGTCTACAACACTGTTAGCTTCCTATACCTACTTTTATTAGTCATGGCTGTACATATTGCCTGTGTTCTCAATGACATGCATGTACTTATTTCATGTCTTATGTGGATACGCCAGGATAAATTCATTGTCTTGGAGATTACAAGGAGACAGAAGCTCTGCCAGCACATCATTAAGAACAAAGCAGAGGGAACTAATCCTTACTTGAGGTATCAACTCCTCCCAAGAGGCACACATTCACTTATCAACCCCTCCCAGGAGGCAGACATTCACTTATCAACCCCTCCTCGGAGGCACACATTTACTTATCAACCCCTCCCAGGAGGAGCACATTCACTTAACCCCTCACAGGAGCCACACATTCACTTATCAACCCATCACAAGAGGCAGACTTTCACTTATCAACCCCTCTCAGGAGGCAGACATTCACTTATCAGCCCCTCCCAGGAGGCACACATTCACTTAACAACCCCTCCCAGGAGGAATACATTCACTTAACCCCTCACAGGAGCCACACATTCACTTATCAACCCATCACAAGAGGCAGACATTCACTTATCAGCACCTCCCAGGAGACACACATTCACTTATCATCCCCTCCCAGGAAGCACACATTCACTTATGAACCCCTCCCAGGAGGAACACATTTACTTAACCCCTCACAGGAGCCACACATTCACTTATCAACCCATCACAAGAGGCAGACATTCACTTATCAACACTTCCCAGTAGGCACACATTCACTTATCAACCCCTCCCAGGAGGCACACATTCATTTATGAACCCCTCCCAGGAGGCACACATTCACTTATGAACCTCTCCCAGTAGGCAGACATTCACTTATCAACCTCTCCCAGGAGGCAAACATTCAGTTATCAACCACCACCCAGGAGGCACACATTCACTTATCAACCCCTCTCAGCAGCCATACATTCACTTATCAGTCCCTCCCAGGAGGCACACATTCACTTATCAACCCCTCTCAGCAGCCATACATTCACTTATCAGTCCCTCCCAGGAGGCACACATTCACTTATCAACCCCTCATAGGAAGCACATTTTCATTTTTAAACCCCTCCCAGGAGGCACGCATTCACTTATCAACCCCTCATAGGAGACGAACATTCACTAAACCCCTCATAGGAGGCATACATTCACTTTAACCCCTCCCAGGAGACACACATTCCCTTATCAACGCCTCATAGGAGGCACACATTCCTTTATGAACCCCCCACAGGAAGCACACATTCACTATATCAACCCCTCCCAGGAGGCACACTTTCATTTATCAACCCCTCACAGGAGGAACACATTCACTTATCAACCCCTTCCAGGAGGCACACATTCACTTATCAACCCCTCACAGGAGCCAAACATTTAGTTATCAACCCCTCACAGGAGGCACACATTCAGTTACTTGCACTTGACATGTACACTTATGGGCTGTTTAGAAGATTGCCAATATACCTTTTGCATGTGTGGGATGTGGGAAGAAACAGGACTGCCCGGCAAAAACCCATGGAGACAAAAAGAAGATGTGCAGACTCTGCACAGAAGGCCCACCCAGCTGAGAACCAAATCAGAAAACCAAAGAGATTTAAGCAGCATTGCTAACTGATGCTTCAAATTACCCTGAAATGGATATAGTTGATAATTTGAGAATGAATGATTAACTGAACAATTAACATATAATCTTCTTCTGAAGAAATGAAGGTTATAGCAAATATCCAGTATGCTGAGGTGTTTGTTACTGTGATACCACACATTGTTTATTAAGCGCATTCAGAACTGTAAATTAACACTGATGTGGAAGGCCAATGTTTGTTGTTTTTATTTGTTTATCTGTGTGTTTTGTCTTTTTGTTAAAATGCATCAGTCATTCAGTGTTGGTTGTTTTTGTTTATTAGGGATACCATGGCATTAGTGACACGCCTAGCTGATCAGGTAGAAGAAGGAGTCCACACACTGGTAACAAAGTCAAATCAGTGCTTTCAGCATTTGGATTTCCTCCGTGAGCTCAGGCCCCTGGAAGATGAATTCCAAAAGGTAATGGAACCTTTTTAACAAAAAGTACACTGGAGTTTTCAGCTCTGATCTGCAAAGTAAAGTATCCTGCCCTGTGCAGATGTTATGAACTCTTTTAAAGCACATCTCTAGTCTGTGACATAAAACCATTCTCATCAACATGTGTTGCCACATCAGTTTCTGCTTCTCCCCAGATATGCTTTTCTCGTTGTTGCCATGCCTGGGATGGATCATGCTGTTTGGTTTTACCATGCTAAACTTCATCATAGTATGAAGCATCCCTTCCCACAATTCACATGAAAGCTTACTATTCCTAGTATGCTGCTTTTCGTCATGGAAGCAGTTGGATAATTAGGAGGAGATATCACCATTTTATATTCATAAAATAAATATCAAGTTTCTTCACCTCTAGCAACCTGTTTCTTTTTGAACAAAAACTGACAGGGTCCAAGGAACAGCTGTCTGCCATTGCTTTCTCCTTCAGATTTACTTGTGTTTCCATAGATACTTGCTAGCTTTTCCCCTGAGTGGCTCCATTCCACAGAGTCACATTACCTGTCTATTTTTGGGCTTCCCCTCAACCTGTAGTGCTTTTTGTTTCCATCCAAACTCATTTCTTTGTCCATGTGTGTTGATACCACTACTGTTTCTCGACTCTCTAGAATTCCCCCCTTTAAGAAGATCAGAGAGGATAAAAAGCAGGCCTACAATCCACTACAACTACAACAGGGGAAGGGGCAAGGACAGGACAGATAAGCAAAAGAGATGAAGTAAATATTGCACATAGGTCTAACAGAGACAGCAATGTTGATCAGATTTTACAGGAAGATTATACGTTTGCCTTTAACAATTATAATGTTTTTAACTATAGTAATATTGAGCTGAATTAAACATATTTTAGTGTATTTTTGAAAGGTCTAAAGTAAAAGTGATATTAGCAAGCTGTTCCTAGACCCTAAGTTATTTATTAGAAAGAAAAACTTAATTTATTTAGGAGAAGTGAAAGAAAAGAGTGAAAATACAAACTTGAGAAGGAGTACTTATGACCCCCTACATCCCCAACTAAAAAATTTTGAATCAGTAGTTAAAAAAAGGAGTTGAGAGTGATGCTAAGTAAAACAATAATTAGTTCTAACTTCCCATTCGAAGAAAGACAGCTCTTGGTAGAACTAAGTAATAATAATAATAATATTAGGATTGTGAGGCCAGATAAAGGGGGTAGCATGGTGATTATGGATAATATACTGTATGCTGGTAAAATGCAGGAGATATTAGGAGACAAAACCAAGTATACTAGAGGCTCAACAATAAAATGAATATTGCTTACTCTAAAAGTGATTTTGTTGTAAAGGAACTGTTGTTAGAGGATATGATAGACGTAGATACTTATAATTTTTTTATGGACAGAAAAGCCTGTTTTACTATCTAATTTCAGAATTCCCACGGTGCATAAAGATGCATATAATCCACCGCTAAGACCCACTGTGGCAGTGAATAGTTCTAAAATTCATGCATTAGCAAAATACATAGATATGAAATTAAAACAGTATGGATTGAATAAGAGGGTATATTGAATGATTCCTGCGACTTCCTAAAATGTATTGATAAGAATTTATATAAGGATACAGTGTTTGTAACTATAGATATTTTGGATTTATTTTCAGTTATACCACATGAGACAGGAATGGAGTGGTTTGAAAAGGCTCTGGCTGAAGAAAGGAAATTTAATTTTAAGGAGTTTAATGTGTTATTAGAATTGATGGAAATAGTAATTAAAAATAACTCTGTTCATTTTGAAGGTTAATTTTTTTAAGCAAAAAAAATGGAGTGGCTATAGGGGCATGCTGTGCTCGCAGCTTTGTGAATATTTTATTAAACAGATGGGAGAAAACATATATTTTTAGTTCCCCTTATATAAAATGTTGGCATATGTACAAAAGATACTTGGATGATATATGTATCATTTTAAATGACACATAAGTGAAGTTAAAAGAATTTTTAAATTATATCAGTAATGCTACAGAGTTCCTTAAATTTGCCTGTAATATAAGTAAAGATTTGGTCAATTAACTTGGCATGACAATACACAAGGTTTCAACTAAAGAAGAATTTAAATCGACAATTTATATGAAAAGTACTTTTTCCAGTTTATATTTATATTTTACCAGCACACAACCCTATAAACAAAAAAGGACTATTTTGAAAGGACAATTTATTAGGATATCAAGGATGCCTTCAGATGAAGTAGATTTCAGAAATTAATATGAGAAGTTAAAAATAATGTTTCTAGAAAGAAAATATCCTAATAGATTAATAGATGATGTTATTAATGAAGTAAGAGAAGGGAGAAAACATATATATGGTCCAGTGTTAGGTAAAGGAAATGTTATTTTGAAGTCTAGCAACCAAATTAAAGACCTTTAAGATAATAATCTAATGGTAAAACAGTCAAGGACACAGACAGGAACATTTGTTATGAATTTTAATAGGGACACTACAGTTATTAAAAAAGTTATTTCTAAAAACCGGGATATATTTTCGAATTTTTCAGACCTGGATGTAACATTTAAACAACAGCTAAAATTTACTTATAGAAAGGATAGAAATATTAGAAATTATTTAGAGAGTGATGATTATAAAAACATAGACACACGAAAAAGAAAGGCTACACATAAATGTGGAAAATATACGGGCTCTAAAAAGAAGAAATTATGAGCATTTATATTATGTTCAAAAGAAAGACATAAGAAATGCAATTTACAAACATGCTGTTATCTGCAAGGATGCTATATTTTCATTTTTTGTTTTGGAAGAAATTTCATATGATGTCTGAGGGGGACAATGGGAGACAAAAATTAAATATTGAGAAATATTTCGGTAACTTATTCTAAAAGCCAATAAATGTCCTGGACTGAATGAAAATATCTTCCTTATCCCAGTTTTAAAACTTAGGTCTGCTAGGCTATAACCCTGGAGTTATTTCACAATTAAGTTTGTATTTATCTATGTATTTATTTAAGAAGATGAAAAGATTTTTGTATTTTTTGTCTTGTTTTTATTGCTAATATTGTTTTATACAAACAATTTTATGGTACCTTTATGGTCTAGCATATTACTTTTTTAATGGAATTGTGATGTTTTTAACAAGATTGTAACATTTTAAATATTTTATATGTAATTAGATTTAGGTTTGTCATAATAAGATTTGAACACTATAGGACAGTAGTAGTCTGTTAATATATTTTTCCCTTCACAGTATTTTTATATTTTATTTTATAGATCATTTAAATTAAGAATTTAAATTAAGTATTTATTTTATAAATGTTGTAGGTTAGGGATTCTTGAATATAGATTATAGTAAATTTTGCATGTTTATATTTATATGTTTGCATTATAGGATTTCATCTGCAGTTTTTGATGTGTGTATCAGATAATTAGTGATTTAACTAGATAATGAGGATTAATTACCCAGCATGATTTAGTATAAATATAGGAGAGTGACAATGTAGCATTCGCATGTCTAAAGAAGTCCTAAACTAGGACAAAAAACGCAGTGATCCTGGTAATTGTTTTTGTTGCTTGTTTAATTTGGTCATTTTATGTCAAGTTATATTTATCATTAAAATAATTTTTTATCCCCATACATTTGTGGAGTTGGCTCTCCACCTCTACCATGCCAATTTCCATGTTATACACTGAAGAGACCTATATGTCACTCAACCCTCAGCCTATAACTACATAGCGCATCTTACTTCCCCTACCACAGCTATAACCTCTGCTGCCCCTACATTGCCTCTACTATCATCTTGCCAGGTACCTGCTAAGAAATAGCTTAATTCAAAGGGAAGTATGTTCATCAAAATGCTGGTGTTTAAAAAACTTATATCTTACTACTTACTGCATATGGTTTATTTCAGATTCTATTTTACTAATTTTTCTAAATTGTTCTAAGTGTTATGTTTGTATTTCTGGTTATCTTTTAGATTTGCTCACCTGCTATAACACCATTTTTTTTTGGGGGGGGGGTGTTTGAAGTTTGTTTTGAGAAGCGCAGTATAATAACTTAAACAGATGTATTGTTGCTTGCAAATTGTAATTTAGAATTACAGATTCTGAACTGTATCTTTTTTCAACAAAAGTTGAATTTTGCAATCAAATTCATTTTCACTTGTTGAATAATTATTTTACCAAATTGCACTACAATGTTAGTAGTGTATACCATAGCTGAGCTATGTGCTCAGTAAATATTTAATATTTTCATTCCATTGATAACATTTTAATTTTTTTTAATCAGACACAAGAAAGACAAAATATATCTGCCTCATCTAGTGCATTTTTAAGCCAGGTTAACTATTAAAGTTATGCGGTAATCACTAAATGTGAACTAAAGATACAGTGTCATCATTTAGCAGATACTTAGTAATACAATGGAAGATGAGAGAAAGCCATCTTGTGAGTATAAGCCCATAGTCCATGTGAGAGATAATAATGCAGTGTAAATGTGTTGCTTACGCAGTCCTGCTTAATAACTTTTAATATTTATACCTCTTCTGCTTTTCCTATAAACATTTCCATTGGTTTTATCATTTGGCTACAGCATCCTAAATCACCCATTTGAGGCAATCATCCCTTTCCATGGGTCATTTGCCTTGTAGAACCTTCATTTTTTTCAGGTTAGCTGTGGGAAGAAACTAGACCAGACCAGGCTGTGTTTTATGGGATGTGCTAAAGTCTTTTCACTTGTACACTAGTAAAAAGAGGCAGTCACACCTCTCAACTGTACAGATTTCCACAGTATGTCCAGATTTTTGCCTTGTATGTTTAGTCCATTTTTCCTAAAATTGTGGCTGTCTGGCAAATTAGTGACAAATCATTAAATATTGAAGTTAGAAAATAATGGCAGACATTTGAGTTTTAGACTTCATATCCTTCAAAAAGTTCATGCTAATGCAAAACCTGTTATTCTATCAACTTTCTAAGTTTGTAAGATCAATATTTCAAAATTATTCCTATTTGTACCACTTTTTTGTACACCAGTAAGCAGAGGCAGAGCAGTACTCCAGAATGCCTAGGCTGATGCAGCACTGTGTTTTGAGATGCTCAGAGGCAGTGCCCTAGCATGCCAAGGCTGATGCTGCTGTGTGGTTTGAGATGCTCAGAGGCAGTGCCTTAGCATGCCATGGCTGATGCTGTTGTGTGGTTTGAGATGCTCAGAGGCAATGCCCTAGCATGCCATGGCTGATGCTGCTGTGTGTTTTGAGATGTCCAGAGGCAGTGCCCCAGAACGCCCAGGCTGATGCAGCTGTGTACTTTGAGATGTGCTTTGAGACTGGGCAGCGCAGTGGTGCAGCAGTTAATGCTGTCGCCTCACAGCAAGAGGTTCTCTGGTTCGATTCTCAGCTGGGGTGCCTTCTGTGCGGAGTTTGCATGTTCTCCCTGCATTTGCGTGGGTTTCCTCCGTGTACTCCAGTTTCCTCCCACATTCTAAAGTCATGCGTCTGGAACATTTCTCCCCGGGCCTCCACTGAAAACAGGATCTGTGGAACCTAGTCGGACTTTCCCGGTCAACAAATGTTAAATAAATAAATAAAAATAAATAAATAAATAAAAATGTCCAGAAGCAGTTCCTTAGTAGGCCAAGACTGATGCAGCTGTGTGTTTTTGAGATGTCCAGAAACAGTACCCTAGCATGCCAAGGCTAATGTTGCTATGGGTTTTGAGATGTCCAGAGACAGTGCCCTACCATGCCAAGGCTAATGTTGCTGTGAGTTTTGAGATATGCAGAGACAGTATCCTAGCATGCCAAGGCTGATGCAGCTGCATGTTTTGACATGTCCAGAGGCAGTACCTTTGCATGCCAAGGCTAATGCTATTGTGTGTTTTGAGATGTCCAAAGGCAGTATCCTAACATGCCAAGGCTGATGCAGCTGTCTCTTTTGAGATGTCCATACTGCTCATATAGACTTCTGACACTTCTTGGCTGGCACCATCCTTTCTGGTACCTGTGTATATGAAACTGCACTTCAAAGACTTATTTACCGAATGTAAAATATGTTTAGCGTTTTATGTGGGTAAGAAGAAAGGGCTCTAAAAAGATGAAATTATGAGTATTTATAAGATATTCAAAATAAAGACATAAGAGATGCACTTTACAAACATAATGTTAATTGCAAGGATGCTACCTTTTCATTTTAAGTGTTGGAAGAAATTTCTTATGATGTCTGAGGGGGACAATGGGAGACAAAAATTAAATATTGAGAACTATTTTTGCAGCTTATTCTAGAAGACAGTACATTTCCTGGACTGAATGAAAATATCTCCCTTATCCCAGTTTTAAAACTTAGGTCTACTAGGCTATAACACTGGAGTTATTTTACAATTAGGTTTGTATTTATGTATGTATTTATTTAAGTAGATGAAAAATGTATGTATTTTTTGTCTTGTTTTTATTCCTAATATTGTTTTATACAAACAATCTTATGGTACCTTTATGGTCTATCATATTACTTTTTTAACGGGATTATTATGTTTTTAACAAGACTGTTAACATTTTAAATATTTTATATATGTAATTAGATTTAGGATTGTCATAATAAGGTTTAAACACTAGAGGACAGCAGAGTAGTAGTTTATTAATATATTTTTTCATTCATAATATTTTTATATTTTATTTTATAGATCATTTAAATTAAGTACTTATTTTATAAATATAGGTTATGGATTCTTGAACATAGATTAGGTATAGTAAATTTTATATGTTTATATTTATATGCTTGCATTATAGGATTTCATCTGCAGTTTTTGATGTGTGTGTGTGTGTGTAAAATAATTAGTGATTTAATTGGATAATGAGGATTAATTACCCAGTATGATTTAGTATAAATATAGGGGACTGGTGATGTACTGTTAGCATGCCTGAAGAAGTCTTAAACTAGGATGAAAAACGCGGTGATCCTGGTAAGTGTTTTGTTTTATTGCTTGTTTAATTTGGTTGCTTTATGTCAAGTTATATTTATCATTAAAATCCTTTTTTATCCCCGTACGTTTGTGGAGTTGGCTGTTCACCTCTACATTGCCAATTTTCATGCTATACACTGAAGAGACCTATATGCCACTCAACCCTCAGCCTAAAACTACATAGCGCATCTTACTTCCCCTACTGCAGCTATAACTTCTGCTGCCCCTGCATTGCCTCTACTATCATCTTGCCAGGTACCTGCTAAGAAATAGCTTCATTCGAAGGGCAGTATGTTCATCAAAATGCTGGTGTTTAAAAAATCATATCTTACTACTTACTGCATAAGGTATTTGGGTTTATTTCAGATTCTGTTTTACAAATTTTTCTAAATTTTTCTAAGTGTTATGTTTATATTTCTGGTTATCTTTTAGATTTGTTCACCTGCTGTAACATCATTTGTTTTTTTTTTGTTTTTGTTTTTGTTTTGTTGGTTTGTTTGTTTGTTTTGAGAGGTGCAGTATAATGATTAAACAGATGTATTGCTGCTTACAAATTGTAATTTAGAATTACAAAATCTAAACTGTATCTTTTTTCCAACAAAAGGTGAATTTTGCAGTCAAATTAATTTTCACTTGTTAAATATTTTTTTACCAAATTGCACTATAATGTTAGTAGTGTATACCATAGGTGAGCTATGTGTTCAGTAAATATTTAATATTTTCTTTCCATTGATAACATTTTAATATTATTTAATCAGACACAAGAAAAACAAAATGGATCTGCCTCATCTAGTGCATTTTTAAGCCAGGTTAACTATTAAAAGTATGCGGTAATCACTAAATGTTTATTAAAGATACAGTGTCATCACTTGGCAGATACTTGGTAATACAATGGAAGATGAGAGAAAGCTATCTTGTGAGTATAAGCCCATAGTCCATGTGAGAGATAATAATGCAGTGTAAATGTGTTGCTTGCTCAGTCCTACTCAATAACTTTTAATACTTATACCTCTTCTGCTTTTTCTATAAACATTTCCATTGGTTTTATCATTTGGCTACAGCATCCTAAATCACCCATTTGAGGCAATCATCCCTTTCCATGGGTCATTTGCCTTGTAGAACCTTCATTTTTTTCAGGTTAGCTGTGGGAAGAAACTAGACCAGACCAGGCTGTGTTTTATGGGATATGCTAAAGTCTCTTCACTTGTACACCAGTAAACAGAGGCAGTCACACCTCTCAACTGTACAGATTTCCACAGAATGTCCAGATTTTTGCCTTGTATGTTTGGTCCATTTTTCATAAAATTGTGGCTGTCTGGCAAATTAGTGACAAATCATTAAAGATTGAAGTTAGAAAATAATGGCAGACATTTGAGTTTTGGACTTCATACCCTTCAGAAAGTTCATGCTAATGCAAAACTTGTTATTCTATCAACTTTATATGTTTGTAAGATCAATATTTCAAAATTATTCCTATTTGTACCACTTTTTACGGCTTTGTCCAGATTTCTTACTCTAAGAGGTTTAGAGGTATGGAGGCAGTACGCCAAAATGCCTAGGCTGATGCAGCAGTGTGTTTTGAGATGCCCAGAGGCAGTGCTCTAGCATGCCAAGCATGCCAAGGCTGATGCTGCTACTGTGTGGTTTGAGATGTCCAGAGGTAGTGCCCTAGCATCCTCAGGCTATTGCTGCTGTGTGTTTTGAGATGTCCAGAGGCAGTGCCCTAATATGCCAAGCCTGATCCAGCTGTGTGTTTTGAGATGTCCAGAGGCAGTGCCCTAATATGCCAAGCCTGATGCAGCTGTGTGTTTTGAGATGTCCAGAGGCAGTACCCTTGCTTGTCAAGGCTAATGCTGCTGTGTGTTTTGAGATGTCCATACTGCTCATATAGACTGCTGACACTTCTGGGCTGGAGCCATGCTTTTGGTGTCTGTGTATATGAAACTGCACTTCAAGGACTTATTTAGTGGAATGTAAAATATGTTTAGCGTTTTATGTGGGGAAGACAGAAAGGGCTCTAAAAAGATGAAATTATGAGCATTTATAAGATGTTCAAAAGAAAGACATAAGAAATCCACTTTACAAACAAACTGTTAATTGCAAGGATGCTACCTTTTCATTTTTAGTGTTGGAAGAAATTTCATATTATGTCTGAGGGGGACAATGGGAGACAAAAATTAAATATTGAGAAATATTTTGGCAGTTTATTCTAGAAGCCAATACATTTCCTTGACTGAATGAAAATATCTCCCTTATCCCAGTTTTAAAACTTAGGTCTGCTAGATTATAACACTGGAGTTATTTTGCAATTAAGTTTGGATTTATGTATGTATTTATTTAAGTAGATGAAAAGATTTATGTATTTTTTGTCTTGTTTTTATTGCTAATATTGTTTTATACAAACAGTTTTATGGTACCTTTATGGTCTAACATATTACTTTTTTAATGGGATTATGATGTTTTTAACAAGGTTGTAACATTTTAAATATTTTATATATGTAATTAGATTTAGGATTGTCATAATAAGGTTTGTACACGAGAGGACAGCAGAGTAGTAGTTTATTAATATATTTTTTCCTTCACAGTATTTTTATATTTTATTTTATAGATCATTTAAATTAAGAATTTAAGTATTTATTTTATAAATGTTGTAGGTTATGGATTATTGACCATAGATTAGGTATAGTAAATTTTATATCTTTATATTTATATGTTTGCATTATAGGATTTCATCTGCAGTTTTTGATGTGTGTATAAAATAATTAGTGATTTAATTGGAAAATGAGGATTAATTACCCCAGTATGATTTAATATAAATATAAGAGAGTGGCGATGTAGTGTTAGCATGTCTGAAGAAGTTCTAAACTAGGATGAAAAACATGGTGAGCCTGGTAAACATTTTGTTTTATTGTTTGTTTCATTTGGTTGTTTTATGTCGAGTTATATTTATCATTAAAATAATTTTTTATCCCCATACATTTGTGGAGTTGGCTCTCCACCTCTACAATGCCAATTTTCATGTTATACACTGAAGAGACCTATATGTCACTCAACCCTCAGCCTAAAACTACATAGCGCATCTTACTTCCCCTACCACAGCTATAACCTCTGCTGCCCCTGCATTGCCTCTACTATCTTCTTGCCAGGTACCTGCTAAGAAATAGTTTCATTCGAAGGGCAGTATGTTCATCAAAATGCTGGTGTTTAAAAAAATATATCTTACTACTTACTGCATATGGTTTATTTCAGATTCTATTTTACTAATTTTTCTAAATGTTTCTAATTGTTATGTTTGTATTTCTGGTTATCTTTTAGATTTGCTCACCTGCTCTAACACCATTTGTTTTGTTTGCTTGCTTGTTTGCTTGTTTGTTTGCTTTGTTTGTTTGTTTGTTTGCTTGTTTGTTTGTTTGTTTGGTTGTTGAGGTACAGTATAATAGCTCAAACAGATTTATTGTTGCTTGCAAATTGTAATTTAGAGTTACAGAATCTAAACTGTATCTTTTTCCAACAAAAGGTGAATTTTGCAATCAAATTAATTTTCACTTGTTGAATAATTTTTTACCAAATTGCACTACAATGTTAGCAGTTTATACCATAGGTGGGGTATGTGTTCAGTAAATATTTAATATTTTAAATTCATTGATAACATTTTAATATTGCTTAATCAGACACAAGAAAGACAAAATATATCTGCCTCATCTAGTGCATTTTTAAGCCAGGTTAACTATTAAAAGTATGTAGTAATCACTAAATGTTTACTAAAGACACAGTCTCATCATTTGGTAGATATTTGGTAATGACAGACATTTGAGTTTTAGACTTCATACCATTCCGAAAGTTAATGTTAATGCAAAACATGCTATTCTATCAACTTTCTAAGTTTGCAAGATCAATATTTCAAAAGGGTCCCTATTTGTTCCACTTTTTTATGGCTTTGTCCAGATTTCTTACTCTAAGAGGTTGAGGGATATGGAGGCAGTACCCTAGAATGCCTAGGCTGATGCAGCAGTGTGTTTTGAGATGTCCAGAGGCAGTGCGCTAGCATGCCAAGGCTGATGCTGCTGTGTGTTTTGAGATGTCCAGAGGCACTGCCCTAATATGCCAAGGCTGATGCAACTGTATGTTTTGAGATGTCCAGAGGCAGTACCCTTGCATGCCAAGGCTAATGCTGGTGTATGTTTTGAGATGCCCAGAGGCAGTATACTAACATGCCAAGGTTGATGCAGCCATGTGTTTTGAGATGTCAATACTGCTCGTATAGACTGCTGACACTTCTTGGCTGGAGCCATGCTTTCTGGTGCCTGTGTATATGAAACTGCACTTCAAAGTCTTATCTCAGCAGATACTGCTTAGATGAGATTCAACCAATTCCTTCCCTTTCAGGGATATAAGGAGTGCAGTTCCCCATTCCTACATTGGAAATGAGAGGAAAATCTGTGCACATGAAATCAGTTTATTTTCTAATTTAAGAATGCACACTTAAAACCTTTTTTTTAATCTAAAATGTGCTTGATTTAATATCTGTCACTGGTATACACTAGTTTTATACATGACATTCAGCAGCAGGATAGCACAGTGGCTCGGTTGTGAGATATTTGCTTTAGAGCTCCAGGGTCTGGGGATTAATCCTGACTTTTGGTTATTGTCTGTGCCATGTCTGAATGTCTTTCTCATGTCTACATGAGCTTTTTCTGGATATTCTGGCTTCCTTCTTCCCTCCTCCCAAAACATGCAGGCTCATTGGTTGAACTATCCAAAAGGCCTGCGTTGAGAGTGTTAGCTGTACCAAAACCAACCAGCTGGGAGTACTAGCGCAAGTCTCCTTTGTGCTGAAAGTTCAGATATTTGGTCACGTTTTATGATCAGAATGATAGATTTCCATCAAGAGTACCTGAAGCCACCTGCTTATGCCTAGGCTGCAGTTACTTTTTTCACGACTACTGTACCTATGACAAAACACCTAATTTTACTCCTACACTTGTATTCAAGGGAAAAGCAATCTAAGTTGCACTCCTAGACTATCATCATACTAGAATAACCCACTTGTGACTAATACATACATATATATATAAATATTTATACACATATAATAGGTTATCTGCACTTTGATTGAAAAAAAGTTGAAGAGCCACTGTTTTTAGCAAAGCATTTTTCTTGTTAAGTATTCAGTTCATCAGGTGACAGTTTTCTCAAGAGGTGTGTGTGTGTGTGTGTGTGTGTGTGTGTGTGTGTGTGTGTGTGTGTGTATGCAACTGGATGCTTTTTACAATTAGGGTAAAAGTGAGGTAAGGGTTTAAATCTAGTGTGTTGAGTGTATTTGTTGGTGCATGTGTGTATGTGCATCTGAGCTTGCTTGTACAGCGATAGTGTTACAGAAAGACTTTTTTCAATTTAAGTTATAGAGTGAGGCTTTGGGACAGGGCAGGGTTAGTATTAGCATACACTATTACCATGGAGATGGGGTGAAGCCCCCCTGCTCACCTTAGTAATGTGTACTCCCTGCCCATCTTAGTAATGCATACTAACTCTAACCCTAACTTAGTCCCACCCCTAACCCTAACCCTACTCCTTACTTCAAAAAAAAAAAAAAAAAAACTTTCCATAACACTGCCCCTATTCAGATTAGTTTGAGCATGGGTTATGGAGGGTTTTGGCTAAGAGATCACAAAAGCTGATTGTTTCCTTTTGCAATCTTCTGTGCATTTGGGTTTTGATAGTATGAATGTTCATTTGGTGTGTTCTTTTCAGCATTTAAACATTTCTGTCATTCATACTATAATCATACGTGTGTGTGTGAGTGTGTGTGTGTGTGTGTGTGTGTGTGTGTGTGTGTGTGTGTGTGTATGTGTGCGTGTGTATATATATATATATATATATATATATATATATACCTACTGGTCATTGACAATTCACTTTATTGAACAGAAAAAAAAGCTCAAAAATTCAGCTAACCGCACATTGCTGGCTTTTCTTTCCTATGTGCCGTAACAGAACAGTGAAGATCGGGGAATATGTCACTTTCCCAATGTTAATAACAGAGATAGTATAAACAAGCAGAAGCATAGCTGTCTCAACCAGCACCCTGTGTGGTCCCAAGAACTGGCATTCTACCTCCTCAGATTTTTGAATGAAGAGAAAAAATAAAGGTTCACTCCTTGCACTGGCACACCAACCATGCCCCTCCCTCTTGCCCCAGCTATTCAATGGAAGAGCAAAAAGAAAA
Organism: Protopterus annectens; assembly: GCF_019279795.1. Classification (NCBI taxonomy): domain Eukaryota; kingdom Metazoa; phylum Chordata; order Ceratodontiformes; family Protopteridae; genus Protopterus; species Protopterus annectens. The sequence goes on from NC_056746.1 coordinate 1,168,183,232, forward strand.
TGTCCATGATCAGGTACCTTGGGATCCAGAAATGCAGGAGCCAATTACGTCCCATTTCTGCACCCTGCTCTCAACCCTCCTTCCTCCTATATTAAAAAAAAATCTGTTTTCTTTTAAAATGTACCAAAATGCTTCCCACAAATGTAGCAAGTAGTTGTTAAAGTTTATACCCCTCACTGAGCTCTACAATGATCAGGTTTTAGTTTACTTTTAAACTGTTGCTACAGATAGTTTGAACCACATATGAAGTGCTACAATGCTCTGGTTTTACTAAAAAAGAAAGAAAAATATATTTTTTTACTTTTAAACTGTATCGAACTACTGGCTAAAATTTAAACCACATAAACCAAAAACGAACCAGCACAAGGGAGAAAAGTGCCTAAATCTTATTTTATTGTGGCAATATCTGGAAACTGCATACTGCAAACCGGTTTCGGCTATATATCCAGCCTTCCTCGGTGCAATAAAAATAATCTAGATAGCACATCCTGGTTATTACTTATATATCCAAGACTATTAAAGGTGTATACACCTTGAAAACAATATATATATATATATATATATATATATATATATATATATATATATATATATATATATATACACACATTTCAAAAGTAAAGAATATAAAATAAATATGTATGTATAACATTTAACCTGAAAAAATCAATCCATTAACTTAAACAAAACTTCAAAAATTCATAAAGTCATAAGTTGACACCAAATGACTAATTTGTTTCATTTAAACCAGGTTTGAATAGAGCTCCTAACCTGGTAATCCATGAGGATTCCATGTTATTTAATCTGTCATGCCAGCCTGCTTTAAGATTTCTATGCATATCAATTTTATCAATAATGGTAAATTTGAATTGTGCGGTTTGGTGAATCATGGTATGTTTATATAGGGCATTAGAGATTTTATGATTTCTGATGGTGCTGAGGTGTTCACTTATCTGATGTCTAAGTGGTCTTGAAGTTTGGCCTACATAAAAGGAAAAACATGTACATATGATCAAATAGATCACCCATTCAGTACTGCAGTTACCAAATGTTTTTATCTGGTATACCCTAGAGGTATTACAACTAGTAAATTCTTTGGTCTTAAAGATATGTCTGCATGCACTGCAATGACCACAAGGAAAACAGCCCATCAATGGATCACCAAATAAGGTTGTCTGAATCGGTGTGGATGGATTATACCTTTTGTAATGTGTGAAATAGGAGCTGATAGTTCTACCCCTACGATAGGAAAAAGCACATCTCTCAGGTAATATCTCATTCAAATGTTCATGAGCCCGCAAAATATCCCAATGATTATTGATAATGTGTCTGAATGGGGGGGTGTTACTACCAAATGTGTTAACAAACCTAATAGGTTGAGATGTTACTGTCTTGGGTCTATATTGTAAATGTTTATATTGTAGAAGTTGTGATCTGGGCATCTCTTTAACTTGATTGATAGTTTGGGTAATGCAATATTTATGGTACCCTCTACTTATCAATCTATCAGTCAGATCTTGTTCACATTCTAAGTGGGATTCTTGAGAAGAACAAATATGTTTCATACGTAAAAATTGAGATTTGGGGACATTATTGATGATGTGATGGGGATGATAACTGGATGCATGCAAAAGTGTGTTGTATTGTGGAAATTTCCTATGTACACGAGTTGCCAGAGTATGATCAGCCTGTCGAGAGACTAATACATCCAAAAAACTATTTCTTGGTGTTGTATAGTTAAAGTGAACTGAATATCCCATGTGTTGTTATTCAAATATTTTACAAACTCATGTACTAAGGTCAAATCACCCCACCACACCATCCAACAATCATCTAGGTATATTCTCCAAATATCTAGTTCTTCCATATAGATATTATTATGAGAATCATATATAAATTATTCTTCAAAAAATCCCATGAACAAATCTGCATACATGGGAGCAAAGATGCTCCCATAGCTTTGCCTCTTACTTGCCAATATGCTTGTCCTTCAAAATAGAAAATGTTCTTAGTTAACACATATTGGGTCAATTTAATTAAAAAGATGTTGAATCCTGGAGTATATAATTGGGATCTATCTAGCCAATATGCAATAGCTGATAAACCAGCATCATGTGGGATGCTGGTATAAAGGTAAGTGACGTCTAATGTACATAACCACCGATCTGATTCCAATTGTGTGTCTTGAACAATATTTAGAAATTCTGTGGTATCTTGCAACCTGGATCTGACCATAGATAATAATGGTTTTAAATAATATGTGAGGAATGCTGATAATGGTTCAGTGAGGGATCCTTTCCCAGAAACAATAGGCCTACTGGGTGGGCATGTTGGATGTTTATGGATCTTTGGAAGCAAGTATAAATACTGAGCGGTGGGATCAGAAACTTTGAGTTGTTCGCATGTATGTTTATCAATAATACCTTCCTCAGTTGCCAAATCCAAAAAGGAATCAATATGTATTTTGAAATTAGGCGTTGGATCAACCACCATATGTATGTAAAACCGGGCATCAGACAATTGTTTGTGGGCTTCCGCTTGGTACATCAACCAGTCCATTATTACAATGCCCCCCCCCCCTTATCAGCTGGTGCAATGACTATGTTGTGATTAGAACTGAGTTCCTGTAGTGCTTGTTGTTCTTGAAGAGTTAAATTGTGTCTCATCGGCTGATAGCCTAAAGAAAAATGTAGATCCTTTGTAACACATTCTTTAAATATGGCTACATACTTGTCCATGGGAGGTTGAAAATCTGATCTCCCAAATTGGAACCCAGTAGATCTTTGAGACTCATCAGAATCTGAAAAGAATATTTTTTGGTTACTCAATCTGCAGAAATCATTGAGTTCATTGACCAATATGTGTTCAGGGACAAAAGATGTCGGCACAAAATTTAGACCCTTATTGAGTAATTTATTGTGGACAGATGACAATTCAAATGAAGATATGTTATGCACATTATTTATTGACTCACAGTTTTCTGTAACAACAGTTGCAGACTGTGTGTACTTTTTCCTGTGTTTTCTACCACCTCTACGTGTCCTGAGCCTAAAGGGTCTGTTGATTGTTTTCTTTTTGCCACTGGGGACTCCTGGTTGGAAGGGCAGTCGTAATCTGTGGCAGAAGATGTATCATCTTCTGAGGTGCCACTTGTTGTTTGAGTATCTTTTCTAAGTATGGACCTAGGTCTTTTTCTCCTGTTATTAACTTTATTACTAGAGTCAAAAAAATCGAACACTTTTCTGAGTGACAAAAGGTTTCCCTTTTTCATAGTCAGCCATATCACGTTGAAATTTATGTGTTTTCTTTTTGATAAGTTGCTCCTCCAATATTGCTAAATCTTTGGACAAATTTGTTAAGTGATTATTATAAAAGTCTTCAGACTCAAAAACTTGAGCCTCTAGACAGTTGTTGTAAATTTCTACAGTTTGTGAATCGATCATACATTCATAATAAGAAATAAGGGTATCAACAAATAACATAGAGGCTTGATGTTGGGTTTCTGCCCAGTCTTTGGACAGCTGTTGATCAATCAAACCCACTAGAGGTTGAATACGAATTCTTAACCCCCGAGGTGTAATATTTTTCAATTTATATGCCTTAAATAACTTAAGATGCCAGATATTGGCTCTTAAAGTTCTCATATTTCTAGTTATATTTTGAAACAGTGTGCCACAGAGATATATGGCATCCCCCTTGTTGGTATTGGGATCATTAAGATCAGATAGGTTTAAACCAAAAACTTCCAGATTATCCTTGTCTGCAGATAACCCTTGTAGGATACCTTTTAAGTCCATTGTGCCACTCATATCTATAAGGTATTCAAACCTAAAAAGCAATAGAAAATATTTGTACCAGGTGGTAATAACATACAATATTTTTCAAAATGAATATGAAATCACCATATCTGAAGCATCTTCTGAAGATATAAAAATAAACTTGAGGTTGCTGTGCATTAAGAACTGTCTCCAAGCCAATGATCATGAAACATACGAATGTCAATGTCTGACCTGTAGTCACATCAAAAAAGGAAACTGTATTCAAAAAAGGTCCACACATCAATCACTGCTCTCAGAAAAATATTTAGAAAAAAATTGTCAATTGGTTTGATATAAGTAGCCAACCTTCGTCTCAACTACTATGATGTAGAAGAAATTACATACATTTCCATAAAATTCCAATGCATCAACCAATGCCAATGTATGAGAAAAGGAGGAAAAAATATATATGTTTGGCCGACTTACGTCTTTACCAAAGCATTTAGAAAATATAAGATATTGGCCGACCTACATCTCAGCCAGTATGTTACACCAAATATAAATGAAACTTATGTATATTTGTCATAAAATGGCCAACTGCATCTCAGCCAACAATATCATATATTAACAGCTCACCCAATGGTGATATTAATCAAGGCACTTGTAGATAATATCTATGTGTTTTTTTTTTTAATAAAAATAAAGCAACAAAGAGAGCAAAAAAGAATAGTGAGCCCCTTTTACACTCAATATAATCTAAATATAAACAATATTCCACATATACGTGGCTTTGACTGAATTCAATGTAAAATGTATGACCTACAAGTCAGAGACAAACATCCAATGTTCGATCAAAAGATAAATGGCCAAAATATATATGCACACCAAACTCCTCAAGTTATATGTGAAACCCTTACACCAAAGTACCTCAACTTGCTTTAAATATATACAGTTGTCAATAGTATAGAACAATGTCCATAACTGGCCCAAGCATAAACATATAAAAATAATAAAGAGCAAAAAACAGTAAAACACTCTATGGAATATAGCTGACTACTTGAAATAGGTCAAAATTGCATATACTGCAAAATGCCCTAGATTATTATATTATTGAACCAGAATTGTATAATTGAATACATAATAGGTAATTTATAAATGGTCCCAACTACTGGAAGCAGCTCAAAAAAGGTTAAAGTTCAAATAATGTTCAATATTTCGGCAATTTCTGAAAGACCATTATAACAGGAAGAAAACAGTTCCTAGGTAAACATATATCTATTATATCCTGTTATAACGTACTCATCCAAGTGACAGTTAACTGCGAGGTTCAGAAAACAAAAAACAAACAAAATACATATAGAAGAATGTGGTTGTTGTTAAACCCAAGCACTAAAGTGAAAAGCATACACCAGTCACAAAGTCCGTACATCCACCTGTTGAAAAGTCAGAAACTCCACAAATATTGATCGTTGGATCCCGACAAGAAAAATAGAATCCCTGGTTTAGTATAACAGTCTAAATGGCGGCCAAAAACCTTGAAAGCATTTCAGATTTGTTCAAAAACACCATGTAGTTCAGTATATAAGCAAAAAACGATAGTACCCGAAGTAGCGACTTGTACACGCAATTCAATACTGTGTGTTGCCCCTGAAGATTTTGCTGAAAATAAAGAGTACCTAAACATTTAAACCACACATGAACATTATAGCGCTCAGCCTTGACTTAAATCCAATACCGGCTTTTAAAAGCCAGTATTGCATTACAGAGCAATTAGGAATCGGGAATGGATGGCTGATCAAACCTCCTAACACTTGTCTCTTCACCCCTCCCTAGCTACTCTAGTATATGTAAATAGCAGGGGAGGCTTGCCTCCCTACAAAACACTGTTTTTTGTGCTTTGTTTGTTTCCATTTATCAGTGAGTTGAGTTTTAATGTGTTACAATTGAGAAGTTGAGGTTTGACATTCGATTTAACAACTTACATCCACAAATACACACACACACACACACACACACACACACACACACACACACACACACACACACACACACACACACACACACACACACACACATTTTGTTCTTGGTACATTGTATAAATGCTTTTTTATCTACATACTTGGTACATTAGCAAAAGTTTGTCTTCATCCTTGGTGTGTCATCAACTCCACTAAATTCCTCTAAACCCACCTATTCTGTGCTACTCGCTAAAAAACAAAGTAAAAGTTTGCACACTCTACTAGCAAAATGTAGCTACACATACACCCCCCCCCCCCAAAAAAAATATATTGGATAATAACTTCCAGATTCAAATTTAAAGTTGTATTTAAAGAAGAAAATAACACTGCATCTTGCATTCACTTCAGTGAAAACCAAAACTAATTTCATATACTGGACACACAAAATTCATACACACAACCCTCAGACCAACATATTGCCTACCAAAATCATCCTCCTTAGAAATTAAAGAAATTCATATTAGAATGAAAACTTTAACTGAAAAAAAAAATAAAAATAAAAGCATGGAATTCAAGTGGCAAACCAGAAAATGGCATTGTCAATTCTGTCTACACTAGCTGAAAATTAACTAAAAATAACTGAACTATAAAACTAACAAACTCTAGCATCACTCTTTCTATGCTACTAAAGTACATAAAGGTGAACCGATAGTACAACAAATTAAAATACTTCACAACTAGAGTAGACAGTCACCCACAGTTCATTTACAAAAATGTTGCAAAGTGCATGCACTTTCCAATACAAATAGGTAATTAATAGCCCATTGAAAATGTTGTTGAGCTGCCCTTACATGAACATCAGGACACAACTACGGGAGTTTTCAGAGCCACACACTGCATAAATTAGGGAGTAGTCTGGGGGTTGGGTGAAGGTCCACCCAGTCTCCCTAGAACAGTCACACAATGCAGAGTTTTTATGCTACTGTGGAGAAGGGGGATGCTAGGGCTGGACCACATATCTTTCATACTGACTGCTTTCTAGTACCCAATTCTCTCTGTGGAATATAGATTGATTTCATTATATCTCAGGATGGAAATGAATTGGCCCTAAGGCTCTTGTCCAGTGTGGGAGAGAGCTTGACTGTCCTCAATGGTTGTGAGGAGCCATTATGTGAGGATCTTCCTCTCTTAAATAACTGCCAGAGTGAAAAAAGGAAAAAGAAAGAAAAATGAAAACAAAAATCTTCAAGTGCCACACATCCAGCATCCACTGTCGCAATCAGCATTTCAATGATTTGTACGGGAAGGTGACACCTTTTTGCATCTGCCCTTCATTTCTGTGTTACAGTGACATATAAAGATACATTGGGTTTAATGAGGGTGCCAACTCCCTTTCCAGCAGATATTGGAAACTCTTTAAAACTTTTGATGATACTCACATCAGACAGGTTTCTTAAACTAAGAGAAGGACACATGAATAAATAAAGTTTGATTATTTAATGTAAGTAGTGGCTCTTGAGGCGAACCTGATGATTAATCGCATTTACATAATAGAGGGATGGGGGTACTGTTTGACCGCAACTTTCCTAATAAAGATGATATGACATCATTTCAGAAGCCTTACATATTTGTCCTGTGACACGTCCATGTTATCTAAAACTTCCATTTGTTTTCTCAGAACATGGTATCCACTCATCAGAATAATCAGTTGGGCTCACTTTATCTTCGATAAGACCTACTGTTGCCACTGGTGGTGTTCTTAGGTGTGGCACCTGAAGCAAGTTACAACTATGATGTGTCATGTCTGATGTGGAAATGCTCCTTCTTATGTATACCAGAAAGATTTGTGATCAATAGACATTCTTGGTGAAGGCTCTGGCTTTAATTTACCAGAATGATAGTGTTATACTTCTCCCACCTAAATTCTACCTGAGAGATGCATTTTACCAGTTAAACTACTTCCAGACAGATTTGTCAGTTGTGTTCTAGATTTTAGTTAAGAGGAATGGCATGGAAAAATGTACATTGTATAGGTCTAATGCATAGTTAGAAGGGAGTACTGAGACAGCAGACAAATGATAAAGCTAAGTACCTCCTACCTCTTTAGTTATCATTAGAATGTACATTCATTGAGAGTGCCTCATAGCACTTACAGCATGAAATAATGGGAAAGTATGTTTATTCCTTTTCTCTGCTTACATTAGACAGATGTTTGTTTTCAGTATCATTGTTGTAGGAAATAATAATCTTATCAAGAAATAGCCAGAGCTATCAGTCACCCTGCCTGTTCTTTTTCAGCATTCAGAAGTTCATAGGACAGATAGTTGCTATCTCAATCTGTGTCCATTAAGACGGAGCATGTCTGGAAGGAGAACGCAGAGTGCGTCCTGTCTACTTCCTTTTTTTTTGCTGCCTGATATGAATAGTTAATCCTCTTAAATCCAACTTTACTAGGATTTAATCATTGGCAGTGACATATACAAACTTATATTTCCTCAGACTACATGCACAGAGATTAATTTTGTGTGGTTTGTTCTTTTAGTAATGATATTGTAAGAGAAAATAACCATGTATTACATGGGTGTCAGATTCTTCCAAGTTACTGTTTATTCTCTTTAGGAAAAAAGTTAGTGTTCTTACTTATCATGGGCTGTGTTCCTGTTTTGTTTTCAGAGGTTCTCTGTGTTTCTGCTGCTGCCTCACTGGGTGATTGCCAGGTAATAACAGTAGCGGCACCCAGGACCTGAATGTTGGTGGGGTAGATGCCCATATCTCAACCAGCATTAATTCAGAATGAAAAGATGTCTATTGCCATACATCCTAATGAGAGGGGCATCCTAGTGATTAGACAGCAGTCCACCTGGGCTCACCGTGTTTCTCCTGCATGTATTATAGTTGCACAGAATTTGTTCAAGTACTCTGTACTAGTTGAAAAGACTCTTCAAGTTTCAGCACTTCCTTCATTCTTGCAACCTGCAACTCAAGGGACTATTAGTGCTAAAAAGAGAATATCTACACCTGCCTTCCTCCTTCTCATTATATTACATCACATAGTCATGATAGCAGGAAAAGAGACATGCAAATCTAGTATGCTATAAATATATAGCTAGCATTTTATTTTTTCCCATCTATGCCCTTTCTGTTGGAATCCACCCATTTCAAGCTTTCTTAAAGGACTCTGGTTTCACAAGAATCTACCCAGTCAGGAAACTTGTTCTGTTTATCCACTAGTCTTTCCATGAAAAATTATTTTCGGCTGTGAAAGCAGAACTTCATACCTTTAATCTGGTAGGGATGACATATCTCTGCTGTCTTCTACCTCAAATGTCGTTGAAGCTAACCTGGTTTATTCTACTCAGATGACACTTCCCCCTTGATCTGTACATACACTTTGGGGATTTGGATTCCTTTCTTCTGTGTATCCCCATAGAATGTCTCTTTGGTTGAGACACTAAATTTTATGAAGGACCAATTTAAAGGAGCTACTAATGAGTGATTGTCTTGTGCAAAACATATGCTAATCTGCTGAAGCTTGAGACACATAAATCTCCAACATTTCTTAGCATCACTCTTTCTTTTGAAAACGTACACATTTATGTGTCCCAGGAGCCGAATTCACTACCTCCTGTTCCTAAAATAGGATAGAGTTCCCATAATTTAAATTATTCATAATTCATCATTTTAAATTTAAATTTCCAGATGTAAATCCTGTTGCTGTTGATATTGAACCAGATGCTGCTAATGGGGTCTTAGAAGACAGTGGTTACTAGTACTATAGTAAATTAGAGGAGAAATAGAATCCTTGACAGACCTAATAGGATTGAATATGCCACCCAGAACATTAGAGTTAGAGACTACCAATCCCATAGTGCAGTTTCAAAGAGACTGATGACCTGGCTTGTGCCACTACTGATGATTTTTCAGGGAAAACATTTATAGATTGGTTGAAACACCTGACAAAGGTGATAAACATATTCCAGGACATAATTTTAATACATTGATAATGAGGCTTTAAACGCTCTCACTTAAATGGCATACTGTTTCAAGAATTTATGTATCAACAGACTTGAGTACATTAAATAAGGAAGCACAGAGGAGAAGCTCCATATAGCACCCAAATTTTTAATTTTACTAGTTCTTATTTTTTATGTAATTTTGTGAGCATGCTGAAATTGTGATTTACTTAAACATTCCATATCTAAATCAGCTGATTCAGTTATCATGCTTCCAATACCTTTTTAGGAAGGCATACCTTGTTCAGAACCCAGCCCTTCCCAGATGATGAGGATTACGTTGAAGATGAATGCTGAATTTCATGTGGTACAATACACAAACGTTGATCTCTTGCCTTTAATAAAAGTATTACAAGAGCAAGTAGAAAATGGAGAGGCTAGGGATAAATGTCAAACAGAAGTTTTAGTCACCACTTTATAAAACTGGTTAATTTTACAATAAACATACAGCAAGACAATACTACAGGCAAAAAAGTGTGTATCAAAAGAAACAACATATCTGTAAATGGAGATAAATGGCAACAGCAAGGATTCTTCCTCATTGTAGTTCTTTTGATAACAGCCAGATATGGGCTTTGCTGTCATTTTTCCAGTCTCTCATCAATCCCCCAGTAGGAGGAAGATTTAACCATCTTCATCATAGTGACTTCACACAAACAAACCACAATAGCATGAACAGGTTACACCACAGAATTCTGTTACTTCACTTCAAGAGTCAATTCCATCCACTTCAGGGGATGACACTTGGCTATAGCCTTAATTCATCAGCTACTAAATAAACATATATTGAAAGTGTAACCAGCATTTACCAGAACAAAAAAACAAAAGAATTGTATTTAAAGAGACTTATTGGCACAAAGAAGAAAGGCCAATAGATTTTAGGTTTCGCTGACTTTTGAAGAAGCACACCAGGACACAAACTCCTCAATAATGACAGTACAAACAATGATTCTTCTTCTGACAAAGTAGACATTTATGGTTATAACTCTTCAGGATACTTACCTACTCATCCCTTATTCCGAAAGCTCACACTACTTTTCAGATTTCATGCTGGGATTCTCCCATTACCAGTACATTTCCTTGGAATTTGACTTTTCTGATACACCCACAGTGTGCATAATATTCACAGCTGCAGTGTTTGCTCACCTCAGAATTGTCAGAGTTCACATCTGTCTTTATCAAGTTGTCAATGTGATTGCCATGAAACAAAGACTATTGGTCCTCTGATTCCAGACCATAATACTTACAGCTGACTCACTGTATTATGCATAGTGAGCAGCATATTTCCTGGACTTGAAAATTTAGTCTCTGTCTCAGAACGAATGATACATAAACTTCAAAACAACACTATATATTCACCTGGTCCTGACTGCCTGTAAATTATCCTTAAGACCAGGGTCTGGCCACACTGTCGCAGAAAAGACAACAACAGTATGCTGTATCATCTAATAAGATGGTATCCACCACTTTTTTCTCCACAATTTAGCCATGATAGCTTGGGAATTTGTGATTCCAATGAATTTGTTACCCAGTATATTTACATTCCAAACCAGAAAAGCACCCTGGCAGATGTTAAGTAAAACAATCTCAATTTCCTAGACGTAGGTTGGAAAGAAGGATCTTAATCATAACAGAAAAAAATACATTTTCCAGAATGGATCTTTCTGCCTTCCACTTGAATCATCATCCTCCTCTTTTTTTGTGGCAGGCTTTCACAGAACCATGCAATGGTGATAAGAAGAGAAAATGCAAATCTAATCTACATATCAGAGCACTAGTCACTTCAGCCATGTTTCACCCTTCTAATGCAGGTGTCAATGGATCAGCCAGTACCCTAAAATTTTAAAGAAGATTTCTAATCATCAAGAAGGCAGAAGTCTATATCTAAACATTATCAATATGGCAGCATGCAAAATTTCATATTGATTTCTAACAACCATCTATTAGCCCCAGGTTTGTTTTCTATCCTAAAAGAAGTTATAGAGCCTAAGATGGGGAGGTCATACCTATCTAAATGGGCTAAATTTTTTACTGATGCAAAGACATGGAGATAATACCAGCATCAAGCTCAGTTCCACCGAAAGACTTTACAATATATGTTTACATTACAAGGTACTTGTTTGGCATATTCTTCTGTTAAAGTATTTTGTCTGCTATGTCTGCTATCTCATGCATATTGTCTTAGGGCTTATTAGGATGCTATAAATCAGCTCTTGAAAGGGTTCCTCCATTTGAGGACCTCAGTGCAGCCTGCATCTCATAAATAGATCTTGAATGTTGGGTCTAAGATGCTATCTCTACATTCTTTTCAAGTTTATATTCTTGAATGATCTAAACATCTTTATTAACATCTTTTTTGTTTTAGTAGTTATTACACCCAGGATTTAGGAATTGCAAGTACTGATGTGTACAGATTCATGTAAAGTATCCCATGTGCATAAGATGCCTTGGAGATAAATCTCTCTTCTTTAACTTTATTTAGTTAATACAGCCATATGTCAATTTCCTTCCATAAACTAGACATTAAGGAGAAAATAGTTTTGAATTCTGTGGAGGTGCACTGGCAAGTCAGATATTATACTGAGAATCTACTCAGTTCAGCTGTCTGCATCTTTTATACAAGGAAAACAGATCTGGCCACTCAGTAAACAAACCCTTTCAAAGTGCTTGGCTAACTGTATTCTCTTTCATTCTGAAATTTATACCAGAACTCTGACTGTCGGTGTTAAGGGTCACTCAATCGGGTCAGGTAGCCACTGCTACAGCCTTCTTTATTTGCCCAAAATATCTATGAGGATGCTGCTTGGACATCCAGCTTTACATTCTCCAGTCATGCATTCAATAAGTACTTCAGGCTAGATGTACAGTGTAGAGATACATATGGATTTGCTTTCAATATCTTGCAGGGCATGTTATAGAGCACCCACCCAGTGCTTGGAGATGAGTATATTCCATGAAACACTGTTAGTCATATTATAACTCCTACAACAATGTTCCTTATGATGAACATGAAATTAGTTATATGAGTATGTTCACTTCAGTAACTCTGCAAAATAGGATCATTCTTGCAAGACACAGTGGAAGATTTATAAATGTACCATCAAGGGGGGGGGGGTAAGAGCTGGCTTAATGGATCACTTGTGCCTCTAAATGAAGGGAAGTCATGAACATTTTCAAAATGAAAGCAATTGCATATAAATGTTTAAATAACCTGCCTGATACATTGTATAATACAGTGGTGGAAAACAGCTTTAAGAAATACTTGGTATATATACCCTTGTGTTTGTAGAAACAATGGATAGCCTATCTGCAGTTACACTACATTTACTAGATAACAAATGTTGACAACAAACCTATACAGTATGTTATTTTAAGTACATTTAATTCAGTCTCCCCTCCATCCCTACCTTTCCCCTTACTTTTTTTTCACCTGAACCATGCCCTCTTGAATGCCTCTGTGGATTCCCTCTTAATCACACATTCTGGTAGTCCATTCCATTTCTATGACAAATTACTTTCAGAGATCCAGGGAATATTTAGTTTATGTGATCTGTTGCCTGTGTTGCCTTCTTCCTCCCCTATCCTTCCAGGTCAGGATGACCTTCCCCACCCACCTCATATCTCCTTGCCATGATGTTGTGCACCAGTATCATATCCACTGGTATATTCTGGTATTATGTAAAAGAGATCTAGCTCTTATAGTCTCAGGCTATACCCTTTCTCATCCATCCCATGGATCTTTCTGATAGCTTTCTCTGGATTCCTTCCAGCAGGCTGATGTTCCATTCCTACATTTTCTTGATGGGAACCTTAACTTCCATCTTTATTCCCACTTGTTCGATCCTTCAAAATCCTTCCCTAGAGTCTACCCATCATCATCCTCCTCTGCTACACTTATACTTCTACCATCAGCAAAGAGAACAATCCTGTTCTTCATTCCCTCAGATAAGTCTAAGATAATAAACACCAAAGAGTACTGGACCCAGGGCGGTTCCCTGGGTACTCACATAATCACTTTGCTATTTCCTAGCAGAGCTCCTTTCCCCACAGCTATCTTTGTTCTATCACTTAGACATCCAGCTATCCTGTTCCTCAGGTTTGGTTCTATTCTAAACCTTCCAGTTTTCCAGTCAGCTTCCTGTGTGTGTCTGATTTACAGGCCTTGCTGATGTCGACATAGACAAATCTACCACTGCTCCCTATTAAAGTCTCCTGCAGCCCTGCCATAAAACTTGATCGAGTTTTACTGACAACTCATTCTGGCCATGAATCCATGTTAGCTGCAATTTCGGAAACTGTTGTCCTGGACAAATGTTACCAGCCTTCTCATCAAAATTCTCTCCAAGACTTTGTCTGACACATCATTTAAGCTAAAATGCTTATAATTCCCTGGAATTTTCCTGCTCCCCTTCCGTACAAAGGTGTCCCACTTACTGGACAGACTTCTGAGAACTCTGGTAGACAATGAGCCTGTTTATTTTGCTTTATCCTTCCATAAGTCAGCTGATTCACTCTGAAACTCCTCCCTTTGTATCCTGATATTTGTCTGCTGCTCACCCCTTTCTGCTATGTATTCGTCCAAAAAAGGCACAATTTCCTTATTTTTCTTTGTGAAGACTGTATTCGCTCATTCAGTACCTCTGTTTTTCCCAGCTTTCCATGATCTCCCTCTAGTTTTCTCTTCTGATTGCTTGCCTCCCATTATTATACCTATCTTCCTATATTCACATGTTCTTCTAACATTTTTGTTTAATGTAAGCAAGTAATAATAACTAACACAAGTGGGTATTATTGGAGAAATAAAGGGCTGCCCATAGGTGTTGTGAGGCCCGATACTGCAGATGGAAGGCTTCTCCACCTCTGGAAGGTCCTATTTCTCCTTTAATGCCCAGGGTGGAGGGCATTATTGCATTTATAAAAATGGGCTCTCTATTGAATTGATTTGGATTTGTTTTCTTCTTAGCATGCCTGTATTTTTTATATTTCTGATGTAAAATAGTTTTTCCACCTAATGTTTCATAGTTTCTGTAAGATTATTGTTGGAGGATGTATTTTACATCCAAAATATACATTACAGAAACATTTAATGTCTACGTGTGCACACACACAGTTTTATATATATATATATATATATATATATATATAAATAAATATACACGCACATATATATATATATATATATATATATATATATATATATATATATATATTATATATATATATATATATATAAACATATGTAGAGGCAGAGAGACAGACCTCCAGATTCTGCGTGCAGGATTAGTGCAGGAGCTCCAGCAGGCAATATGTCTGCTGTGTGATCCAGGAATAACCTGTAGGGGCATGCATGAGCGCTCCTGCACTAGTCCTGCACGGACTAAGCCCCTGTATGCAAATTACCCCATTTGCAGGAGAAATCCATGCAAATGAGGGGAATATGCGATCCAGGATGCTGGAAACCGTCCGTGCAGGACTAGTGTAATCTACAGAAATGTACTCCGCCGGTAACGGAGTACATTTCTGCAAATTCCAAAACGGAGCCATGACCGCTCCAAATAAAGGGTGGATATCATTTAGAAAGCATGCCAATGGCCAAGTATAAGGCTATTGGCACAGAAAACAGTTGAAAAAAAAATTAAACTTTTATTTTATTTTTTTTTTAGCTAATCTCGGCTGTTTAAGCGTAGGGCAGCAGAGTGCAAATGGGATCGGGGGGAAAATAAGAAAATAATCCTAAAATAAGCATTCTAACCAAAATCACTATTCTGCCATTATAGTCAATAGCAGGCATAAGACAACATGGCCAGTGAATAGTGGTTGCTAAGGGGGGAGGCTCAGTGTGGGACATGTAACTATGCATTAGAAGGCAATCCTATGCAAATAAGAAGAATGATAGTGAATCCCTTATTTCCCCTGCATGCTAGTCAGCTTCCAATAGTGTAATAGCAGAAATAACTTGGTGCAAGCCTAGGATTTAACTGCCATCATAGGGAGGTGTGTCAGGCATACTGTAAGCAGATTGGAGCTCTGTGGCTCAGGTTTGCTCCTAGCTTAGCACAGCTAGGCAAGGGGGTGTGTCTGAGGCTGCCTAGCACTCTTTACATTGCCTAAGCTGGTGTGTGCGCTGCACACCAGGTTTTAAAGAGAAAAAAAAAAGTAAACCAGTAAATAGCAGGTCTGTGCACATTTGAGCACTGTGTTTGTGCGGCGCACCCCCGGGCTTAAACAGGAAGGCAATGGGAAGGGAAAACAGCAGTAGGAATGTAATCTAGGAGAACTAGCATAGCTGGCAAGTGAAATGTATCAGAATCAGCCAATTACACAGGCAGCAGACCAGCCCAGCACAGAACACTACTATAAACTATGCAAACACCTTCCCCTCTGGATTTTACCATACTCTACACCACCGGTGTATACAAGCAGGGAACTTTTAACAAACAAAACAACAAAATGATAGGGGCTGCAGCAGGCATCATACAACAACATGTGGAAGAGGCTGAGGGTGGTGAGGATGTGAATGCTGTCAAACAACCCACAGTGAGGAGACGGAGAAGAGTGTACAGACCCAGGGTAACCTACCAAGGGCTACATGAGCTGGCGATAGTGGAGCGCTATAGGGTGGAGAGGGACCTCCTACAGCAAATTGTTGAGCTGTGTCGGCCATGCCTTACACACTGATCTAACAGAGAGGAACCCATCCCAGTGGGTACCAAGGTATGTGTAGGCCTAGGAACACTACCAACAGGTATCTCCCAAAGCTCAACTGGGGATATCATGGGGATCTCACAGGCATCAGCATCCAGAGTATTCCACCAGTTCCTGGATGCCATGTCAGCACATACCGGTGAGCGCGTATATTTCCTGAACACCCATGAGGTGTTGGCCAGCAATATGCGTCTCTTCCACCAAATAACAGAATACCCTGAGGTAGTGGTTGCTATAGCCTGCATGCACATATGCATCAAAGCACCACCCGGTGATCAGGGTAGGGTCTACATCAACTGCAAGGGCTTCCCCTCCATCAACTGCCAGGTTGTGTGCGATGCCCAGGGCATTATAATGAATGTGTGTGCTGGCTGCCCTGGAAGCTGTCACGATTCCCACATCTGGCATCTGACACAGCTGTACCAGAGATTTGCCAATGGGGTCATCCCTTATGGTCACCAAGTGGGGGATGCTGGTTACGCACTGGAGCTGTGGCTGATGACACCCATCAGAAATGCACACACACCTGAACAAGAACACCATAATGAGGCACATGCACAGACCAGGCACATGCACAGACCAGACTTATAATAGAGCGTGTGTTTGGGATGCTCAAGTCAAGGTTCCGGTGCCTGGACACATATGGTGGAGCCTTGCAGTACTCACCAGCTACATGTACTCAAATTGTTATGGTATGTGCCATGCTACACAATATGATCCTGCGGAAACAGCTGCAGCAAGAACAGCACAGGGCAGGGCCACACAGCCCCCCACCAGTGCCAAGCCCTGCACAGGCACAGAGTGACTCAGAGGAAGAACAACCTGAGCCTGCCCCAGTAGGCAGATGGAGGCATGCCCAGTATGCACTAGCCTTGGCAAAGAGGGAATGCATAGCACATACACTGACACAGTAGGGACCCAGGGAATAACACCTCTCTCCGACTCGCACATACAGTAAAAGGGATGCCAAACATGACACTACCTGTGCTCAACCATGTATAAGGAGTGTACTATGTGCATCTGACATAGGCAGCCCTCCAAAACCATCCTTAATACTGGCACACCCACAAGGTAAGTCAGTCAACCTACCAATTGCCGAATGGAGTAGAATGTGTCATTACCTGTATCTATGGTATGGATGTGAGCATGCAAGGGAATCGGGTGGCTGAATGGTATGCCAGCAGATAGTAGACACCCATAGTGGCACCATGAGCTCTTTAACAAATACTGGAGTCACCATAGTAGCCAGTACTGCACAGGGCGACAAAATCCACTGCAGGTAATGTGCTGGGCGACATGTGTGTCCATATGACTCACACATGCCAATCAGTAAGGTTTACATACTCAACAACATTCAGCCAGCAGGACAGGTGTAGACAAACACAAACAGAGGCTGTGCTATGGCCTCTGATGATGCCTATGGGTAACCTCCCCCCCCCTCGGCCTACATAGACAGACTACAGCAGGTCAGGCAGTGGGATGTTAGTTCTGAAGGGTAGGAAGTCAAACACTTATATGTAGGGCAACCAAAGCTAAGACCTGTAGTACACTGATATGCCTCTAGTCAGCATGATAGGTTAGAATACAGAATTAAATGGAGTGCCTGACATACCATTACAGTCATAGCAAATGTATACAAGTGCCAGGTGTGCCCCCCATCCTATGTAGACATGTAGAAACAGTCAGGTGTGCCCTCCCAACCCTATGTAGAAATGTAGTAACAGTCAAGTGTGCCCTCTAATCCTGTGTAGAAATAGCCAGGTGTGTCCCCCCACAATCCTATGTAGTAATGTAGTAACAGTCAGGTGTGCCCCCCACTCCTATGTAGATATGTAGAAACAGGTGTGCCCCTTCCCCCAATCCAGCATAGAAATGTAGTAAGAGTCAGGTGTGCTCCCCCTCAATCCTGTGTAGAAATGTAGAAACAGTCAGGTGTGCCCCCCCCAATCCTGTATAGAAATGTAGAAACAGACAGGAGTGCCCCCTCCCCAACCCTGCATAGAAATGTAGTAACAGTCAGGTGCCCCCCAAACCCATTTAGAAATGTAGTAACAGTCTGGTGCCCCCCCCCCCCAATCTGATGTACACACGTTGTAACAGTCAGGTGCACCCCCCCAACAACTCTATGTAGAAATGTAGTAACATGTATGTGTAGGTATAATACCAGTGGAGCACAGATGCCCAAAGGTGGCCAAGGTAGCAGGACAGAGTGTAGCATTTGCATAATATGCAGGTATGTGTATTAGGTTGGTGTGTGTTTCATATTGTGTGAGATTGGTCAGTATGTATGCATGTTGAGGTATGACCTGGTGGCCATTGCTCACTACTGCTGATGACAGGGCCAGGTCCTCACAACTACAGTGCCAAACACAATTTCCACCAGTATAACACATGCTAGCAGTAAGCCATTGTAAATGTATGGTGGTAATATGTGTCACCCTCTGAAAGATTGACATGGCATGACTGTTGGGCTAGATATACAAGCAGTACACAGGGGAAAGTACCTCAGACATACAGTAACTGTGAAATGGGCACACCCTTGGAATTGTACATACAGGTATGCATCACATTATCTGGTCCTGTAATAGGGGATACCGGTGTTGTCTGCCTGAACACTTGCAGATCACAAAGGAGGTAGGACTGATGTACTGGGAAACAGCTGATGTACCTGCACATGCCAGCATAACTGGAATGCCCCATGCATATCTGTGTGTCAGATGCAAGTAATGTCCATAGCACACATGCATCCAGCTCACCCAAACACCACCCACAGGTACTTCTCTGGTCTTACCCTGCTGTGGGGAATGGGTACAATATGACCCCACCTGTATATGGCAATAGCGAAAGAATGCAACATGCAGTGCAGGTGTCCCATGCAGGTGTGTCCCTAGCCGTAGGTAGCACCCTGCCAGCATCCACACCACCTGATCAAGACTGATAGACGGTATTGGCATGAACACCTAGCACACCTACCCTGTCACCCCAGGGGAATATACTGTATGGTGGTCTGAGACTATAGGACTGACAGAATGCAGCGGCCTGCCACAGCTGGCCTGCATCAACACCAAATGGCCTACAGACCTCTGCCAAAGGCCTGTGTCTTACACGTACTGCCAATGCATGTTATGTCATGGACACCCAAATAACAACATAACACACTCCACATAAGCCATATGCAAGGCCGTGTGGACAAACCACAGTAACATGTCCACCATGTCCCACTACATGAACTGTAGACCAACACTAACACACACCTGTGATGGGGTGATACCCTTAGGGAATGTATCAGAGAATGTATGCATAATGTATGGAAGAGGTTAGAATAACAGAGGTGGGGTGGGAGCATGGGCAGCAAGGAATGTGCAGGGTCCAACACCAAGCTGTTTGCACACACTATCCCTGGCTGTAAACACATAAATGGGTGGCTACACACCTGCCCGTACACCACAATAGGGTTAATGTCCTGACCCATGGCCCCTGCATCTGGGTAACCTGTGCAAATTGGTACAGCTGTGAGGCATTGCCACAGCAAGATAAGGCCATACTGTCATGTCAATGGGTGTACAAGTATGGGATCCTGTGCAAGCACTGTACCAAGGTGCTGAACCGGATACATAGACCCAGCAGCAAGTGTCTGCAGTTCCCCCTTCAGAATGGCATAACTTACCATGAATACGCTGGTGTCTGTCCACAATACCGGACACAGCTGCAGTCACCCTTGTCCTCCAAGACATCACTGTGAGCATGAATGTCCACCTGACAGTACATGAGGAAAGAAAAAATCAAAGTGTATAACAGTACACTTGTCTGAATATCTCTGCTAACAGCAGTACCATGCAACTGAAGTAGCACAGACACAATCACCTACAGTACACACCATCCCCTGCACAGTTTGTCCCCATATTGCCAAATTATTGAGGGATACCCTGCAGAAATAGTTTGCTACCTGTAGGTGTACAACACATAGGTCTGCACTGGAGTACAAACTACCTGGAATCGATCCACACATTCAATAGAGAAGGCCATACTGGGCATGCTCACACACAAACAAATGAAGCCCATGTCTGCAAACAACAGTGGACCATACATATCTGGCATTTGCAGATGTTAGTGCATACACTCCTAAGTATGCACCAGTCATGCCTTGCACACACAGTGAATAGGAACACAAGCACATATCCAAGGGCAACACACTATAATAAGCCAAAGTAGATGTACATAGATGTGTGGAAGAGAGTGACTGTGACAAGGAGCCATCCATTATGAGGCCTGTCCCACCTAGCACACAACCAAATGGCTACAACCATGTGAGGTGTAAATGTCACTCACTGTAGACATTAGCCACCGGTATCCATCAGCATTACAGACTGTGGCGCAAGCGCTAGCTGTGCAACATGACTGTACAAGGAAGTAGTCATCTAGCAGCTGTATACACGTACCTGTGGAATATAACTTTGTGTGTGCCCGCATGTGGTGTGTCAATCTGTAGATGAATGGGTTATGGCCTATGCACACACACTGCCCTCTCCATAGCCCTACTATGAGAAGCCTGCTGAGGTCATCCACTTTGGAATACACCCTTGGGAAAGGCATAGCCCAGTAATCTCCATGGCGTGTCCTATAACTGTGTACTGCTGTAGTGTGATAAACTAGTTAAGTAGGGGTTCTAATCCCAGACATGGCAACTGTGTATGTGTGTCTATCTCTGTCTGTGTAGATAGCAATGATTTTTAGGCTAGTCACACACATTACAATTCAAATTACCTACTTTGGCAAGGCTGCTAATGTCATTCACTGTGAAATACACCTTTGGGAAAGTTATAGCCCAGTAATCTCTGTGGCGTGTCCCATAACTGTGTACTGCTGTAGTGTGATAAACTAGTTAGGTAGGAGTTCTAATCACAGGCATGACAAGTGTGTGTGTGTGTGTGTGTGTGTGTGTGTGTGTGTGTGTGTGTGTGTGTGTGTGTGTGTGTGTGTGTGTGTCTGTGTAGAGAGCAATGCTTTTTAGGCTAGTCACACTCACTAAAATTCACATGCCCTATTTTGGCAAGGCTTGCAATGTCATACACTGTGAAATACACCTTTTGGAAAGCTGTAGCCCAGTCATCTCTGTGGCACGTCCTATAACTACGTACTGCTGTATTGTGATAAACTAGTTAGGTAAGAGTTCTAATCCCAGAAATGGCAACTGTGTGTGTTTCTCTCTGTGTAGGGAGCAATACATTTTATGCTAGTCACACTCACTACAATTCAGATGCCGTACTTTGGCGATCCTACTAATGTCATTCACTGTGAAATACACCTTTGGGGAAAGAGTACTCCAGTATTCCCTGTGGCATGTCCTGTAACAACTTCATGCTGTGATATCAGACTCTGGTAAGAGTTCTATTCCCACACTTGGTAGTAGTTGTGGATGTTTTTTGTGTGTTTCTATGTCTGTGTAGGGAGCAACACATTTTATGCTAGTCACACTCACTACAATTCAACTGTCCTACTTTGGAAATCCTGCTGATGTCATTCACTGTGAAATACACCTTTGGGAAAGGAGTACTCCAGGAATCCCCATGGTGCATCCTATAACAGCTTCATGCTGTAGTGTAATATAGAACCCTGGTAGGGGTTCTATCCCCACACGTGGCAGTTGTGGAAGCTTTTGTGTGTTTCTATGTCTATTTAGGGAGCAATGCATTTTAGGCTAGTCACACTCATTACAATTCATATGCCCTACTCTGGCAATCCTGCTGATGTCATTCACTGTGAAATACACCTTTGGGGAAGGAGTACTCCTTTAATCCCCCTTGGTGCATCCTATAACAGCTTCATGCTGTAGTGTGATATGGAACCCTGGTAGAGGTTCTATCCCCACACATGGCAGTTGTGTGTGTGTTTCTATGTCTGTGTAGGGAGCAATGCATTTCAGGCTAGTCACACTCACTACAATTCAAACAACCTACTTTGGCAATCCTGCTGATGTCATTCACTGTGAAGTACACCTTTGGGGAAGGAGTACTCCAGTAATCTCCATGGTGTGTCCTATAACTGCATAGTGCTGTTGTGTAATAAACTAGTTAGGTAGGAGTTCTAATTTGAGACATGACAGGTGTGTGTGTGTGTGTGTGTGTGTGTGTGTGTGTGTGTGTGTGTGTGTGTGTGTGTGTGTGTGTGTGTGTGTGTGTGTGTGTGTGTGTGTCATCTGTATCCTGTGTGGAGATGGTTGTGAGTGTGTAACAACCGGACTCAATGTAGAGTGGGTTTTGCAAATTTCTTATATGTTGGCCCTAGTATAAATCACAGTGTCCACTGTACAGGGATAACAGATGTGAAATAGCCGAGAGGCTGGGGTGCAAATCCATACCCCTGCATGTGACATCAAGGCCAGGCAAACAAAGTTAGCAACCCTTGTATTACCCAGAGAACACTCTCAACCCATGTCCCATACACAAACACACTTGCCTAGGCAACAGCCACTATGTTGGTAGTACCCTGCAGATTGCCTACTGATAGTAACCATGGTGTGATTGCAGTCGGCTACAGAGGGCATGGCACCCTGTCCATCAGTCCAATAGGCACTTACATGCCGACTGTGCACCTTCCCTATGTTCCTCACTGGGCACCTGCAACACCTCTGGTGTCATCAAATGTGACCCACAAAGGACATACCATGCCTGAAAAACATGCCCTGTATGGACAGATAACACTGACACCAGGGAATACCAGTATCATGCTATCAATGTAGGTGCAGGGTCAACCTGCTGTCCATTAACAGTTCCCGCCACATGAGGCCAGGACTGGCACATCTGATGATAACAATCTGACAGACACACCAGGTACAGTTCCACATATCACTGTACATGCATGTGGGAGGTGTGCACATCCCAGACACTGTCCATGTCATGGACTAAGGAACACATACATGGCAAGCAAGGCACAACATTGGCCACACGCAATAGTTACCCAGGTGACTGGATGGTGAATACAGTACCCACCTGGGTGGGCAAATCCAGACACTACACCCCTGAGCCACACTGCAGACCATTGTCATTTGGCCTAATGCCAAGGTATACCCATCACCTAGCCTTGTATAGCTGTCTAGCACAGTCGACCACTACACACCCATGAAGCAATGCACCCATGCATGTCAGTACTGGCACCCTGTGTCTGTGTGTGTTGTATGATGCCTATGACCCCATTCACACTCACTACAGCCCCCATTGGCATACTGAAGCATGCTGTCTGATGTCAGACACCTCCACATACCCTTTGCCCATATAACCTCTGTATGACCCCTGTGGTACATGTGATACCTGCACAGTACTGTGTTGTGGCAATCTCACTAGTGACGAGTTGTATTCCTGGCCCTGCCAAGTGTGTCAATGTGTGTACATCCCTGTGAGAGTGTGGCTGTGTTGATGCTGACACCTAAAAGGTCACCAACGAGGAACCTTGTTCTGCAATTAGTACGCACAACAATTGCTAAAAGACTGAACGCTTTATTAAATCCACAAGTAAGAGCGTTTTCGCCACGGACCACCGTGGCTTGCTGACACCTGTTCATAGGGACAGCCACGTGTACTACACCTACCGTATAGCTACCATATCACTGTTGCAGGTGTCACTCACCATCACATATAAGTTTGGAGGGCTTCTCAACATGTAACCTATGTGGCGCATCTAATAACTGCATAGGCATGTGATAGCACTACAGAGTCATCAGGGGTTTGATACTCTGTACTGGTAGGTGTGTGACACAAACATGCTTAAGTTTTACTCTCCCAACCCACCCTGACTTATCTTTGCCTCTGTCTGCCTCTCTCACTCCCTCTCTGGTGGATGTGGAGACTTACACCTGCATTGCTTAGGCAGCAGCATGTGTATTTTAAGTGATGATCATGATCAGTTGATGGCCTCTGCATAAATTGTAGCTCTCCTCTAGCTGATTGCATGTGGAACAGCTGTGGTAACATGCCAAAGCCAATTTCATGGTAACACACTCCAATATTTAGGAACATCATGTTAGTGTTGGGCCTTTGCATTCACTGTAAGCAGGAATTCGATCTGTTTGGCAAACAGCATCACAGATGGATTGGGGATTTACCTCTAACAACATACACTGTGGAAACAGGCCAACACACAGGAGGGGGATGTGCCTGACCTGACTACAGACTATAAGTGCTGCTATACTGCATTTGGAGTAATGTTGGTTTATCAGAGTGTGTGTGGATATGGCTGTCCTACATGTTTTAATACCTGTCATGTCAGTGCTATGTTTATGAGGAAACCCCCATCTGTGGGGTTATCTGCAGACTGGGCAGTATATGGTGCCTTTTGTTTCATGTGTTACCCACAGAGCACCTATCTGTAAACTGCAGAAGGTAGTGTGAGGATTGCAGCCTGTAGATGGTGACAGCCGTGAGAGTTACTGACTTCATATCCCTCATAGGACATATGTTGAAACAAACCCTGTTACAACAGTAAATGTATGAGGTTATCACAGCAACATGTCAATATTGGCCCTGTGTTTGTGCCTCCAGCCACAACTCTGTCACCCTTTATATATTTGTCATGCAGTAAGAGGTGCATATGTGCTGTAGACCGTATTTAGTGACATCATATCTTATAACAGGCCAGTGAGATATCAGACTGCTACACATGTTATGTATGGTAGGGGTTATATTTGATTACATAACCTGGACATTCTGTGATTGTGTGTACAGTACTGAGGTCTGTCTACTTATGGTGTTTGTCGGCAGTGTGTGTATTGTTAATATGTACCTTGGCCTGTGTACAGACTGTGGTAGATGTCATTATTCTTGGTCCTGGTCTATCTGATGTTACATGTTGCTCCACTGTATGTTACTCTATCGACTTACATGTTTGTAGGGCCAAACACACACATGTTCCATACCACAGACAGGCATCTGACCACACTGTGTAGCGGGCCAGTATATGTAGGGTCAGTGTGTGAGTGGCACATATGAGGATGGTGTTGAACAGATAGTCCATATACTGTAATATTATGCTAGCTTACCATATGTGGCTGTGGTTGTGTTCACATTGGTTGTGGTTATGCACTTTCACACAGGTGTCTGTTACTCTGTGCTGTGCCATGCCTGTAGAACCTGCTATATATGCAGGTACATGTGTATTCCCCCATAGGAAATGTTGGCCAGTGTTGAGCCAGTACGCCTGTAGCCTGTACAGTACATTGTTACATGCCTAGCAGCTTAGTGTGCTTACCCAGTGATATGTCATGTCCAGATACTTGCCAGATGTACTGCTGCCAGGCCACCATAGCAGTCATGTATGTCAGACAAAGCAGTTGGATGCAGTACAGATGCATGTCAATAACTAGTGGGTAGTATGTGGCCATGGCACCTCTGTACCAGTGGTTATGTGTCAGGACAGACAGGGGTGTGTGATTGCATAACCTATGGTGGCAAATGTATACCAGTAGGTACATGTTATACCCATCTACATGGCTGTTAACATCCACATTGTCAGGTTTGATCCACATGTCTTGCACTAAGGAGTTCTGTGTATACCTCTGAACTGTCCAGAGTGTGTCAGACTGTCCACATATATTTATTTTATTTTATTTTTATTTTACATTTGTTTACCGGTCTAGTCTAACTGGATACATGTCCATTTTCAGTAGAGGCCCGGGGAGATAAGCTCCTAGATAGGACAATGAAATTAACACAATCACAACTAATGACACATGAGACAAATACAAACTATTTACAGTACCTATTTCAGGTTATCACAGTAATATGTAGAGTGAAGAATACAGGCATGACAAAGGAATGCTAATACAATCAAGGTATGCTAGAGATAGTTTAGTAAAATTAGTTTAATAAGGAGGTGTTGATGTGTGTGAGTAGTCAGGGCAGGAAGAGAAAAGTATTTGGACACACATATAGATTAGTCAGGTTTGGAGCATGGGCATAACCAGTGAGTTTTGAGGAACAATTTCAATTTATTTTTGAAACAGGATAGTGAGGGAAGTGTGGAGAGTTCATTTGGGAGGAGATTCCAGGCTTTTTCTACTATATTAGAAAAAAGAGTCACCAGCCTTGTTGTTTGTTTTAGTAGTATGTATTAGAAGTTTCTGAGAAGACCTTAAGGATTCCAAGTTTTTATAGGGAGTGATAAGTGTGGACAGAATAGGTGTTTTGGAGGGTTTGTAAAGAGTGTTGTGGGCTATAGGTAGTTGATGGAATTTAATTAGATTTTGAAGTTCGAACCATCCTAGTTGCTTTAAATTAAGGCAGTGATGGGTTCTAAATGGGTTGCCTGTTACAAATCTTGCAATGTTATTGTAGGACATTTCCAATTTGCTAAGATTATTTTTAAATAGGTTAGTAAAGATAGGAGAGGCATAAAGAAGAGAAGATATTAGATGAGTGTGTGCTATAGTGGTTCAAGCTGAAGGTAGGAGAAAGGATTTTATCCTATAGAGAGAGCCTAGTTTTTTGTTGACTGTTTTTATAGTATTGTTAATATGGATGTCAAAGTTCAGATTATTGTCAATGGTGACACCTAATAGTTTGGTGGTTGGTTCAGGGGATATAATAGTGTTATTGGTAGAGTTTACTGAAAAATCCATTTGGAGGGACTTCTTAGTAGGAGAGAAAAGGAGGAGTTTAGTCTTTTTGGGGTTTAGGAGAAGGCATCTATCTGTGAACCATTGCTCAACTGTATTAAATACTTGGGTAAGATAGAGAAGTTCTGGAGAAGAGGGGGCTGAGCATATCAGTGTAGAGTCGTCTGCATATTGTATGCATGTAGCTTGGGGGATGGCAAGGTAAAGGTCATTGATGAATATGGAAAAAAGTAGAGGTCCAAGGATGGAGCCTTGAGGGACACCCAGGTTGACGGGCAGGTGGGTAGAGAGAGATTTGTGCCAAAGTACGGCCTGTTGTCTTTTATCAAGGTAGGACTGGAACCATTTTATGGAGGATGTATCAAATGACAGGGATTTTAGTATTTTGATGAGAATTTGGTGATTTACCATGTCAAAAGCTTTATACAGGTCAATAAATAGGGCTGAAGAGAGTTTGTTTAGGTTGCGTTTTTTGTTGACACAATCTGTGAAGGAAAGAAGGGCAGTAGTAGTGCTATGTGAAGGTCTAAAGCCATGCTGACAGTTGGCTAGTAGGTTATTTTGTGTTAGATGGTCAAGTAACTGTCTGTGAATGCATTTTTCCATGATTTTTGCCAGAGGTGAGAGGAGGGCAATGGGGCGGTAATTGGAGAGTTCAGTGGATAGACCTCCTTTGTGGAAGGGGATAATATGGGAAATTTTCCATAGACTTGGGATATAACTTTCAGTAATAGTTATATTGATTAGGATAGAAATAGGATAGGCAATGGCTTTGGCGGATAGCTGTATGAATTCAGCAGGTAGTTGGTCTGCTGAGGGGGAGCATGGCCAATATCTCTGTAGTTCACAGGAGCATTACAGTGCTAGCGGTGGTACTGTACTATGATGTCCTTAGAATATCTGTCAGTAGCCAATGGTATACATGTTAAAAGCAGATGTGACCTCCCACACACACCATGTCTGTGAAGACAATCCCTATTACAGTAGCAATAGTCTACAAATATATCTGCAATACATACCTGGCATCCACTTGCACTATGATGTTGGGACTATAGGGGCTGAGGTAGGGCTCCACTCAATGTTCAGAAAATATGGTGAGCATATATGTATATATAATTATCCAGATATCTATATAGATATATACACATATACATATCGACATGCATAGCTGCATATGTATATGTACATAGATATACATATAAACACTCAGATATATACATATACAGAGCAATATATGTCTACATAAATACAGATAGAGATACATATACACATATATGTATGGATATCTACATATATATTGACAGTAGTAGGTATATCAGAATGGATATGTATGCACATATACTTATAGATATCTACATATATACCAACATAACTAGGCATATCTGTACACATAGGATGCGCATACATATATAGCTATATATGCATATATCTATATATACATATACGTATATTTATATATACATATATCTATATATATATATATATATATATATATATATATATATATATATATATATATATACAAAAAGATGTACACATGGCCATATATATGTTGCACTATACAGATGTGTATACAGACATATGTATGAGTATACATGTGTATGTACATGTAGACATATATAGACATATTATATGTATATAACCATATTCCTGTCATGTGTAAACTTCACGGTTGTGTATACCCTCCCAAATGTATCTCACCGTATGTATCTGCTATATGTACATTATGATAAAACAACATATGTGATGCAACAGTCATATTAATAACAAGGACTACACAATTTAGGAACTAAAGGCAATTGTTCAATACTACTCAATATGTGAATTGACAGCTATATTAGTAAAACAACAGCTGTCTTCACAGTGGTCATGGCGTAGTGGTTAAGTGTTGTGACTTTAGTGTACAGGGTAATGGTTTCAAGACCTGCAAGGGCTGTTCATTTTGTTGCTGGGCAGAACAAGGGCTATCAGATACAGAGTGGTTAAAGCAGTTTTGGGTTTGCACGAAGCTAAGCAGTGCTGAGCTATGGGTAAACGTACAGGCACTTACACAGTGTGGGCTTCGCTTACCAGTGTGCAAATCAGCTCAGCTGTTATACTGCAGCAATGCTGATACTTGCTAAGCATGGCTTAGCCCTGGTAACCAGGTCACACCACCCTATGTGCTGTCATTACAGTAGCAAGAGGTGAGAGTGTCATGCGTGGGACACAGACATATATGAAGCCTGTACAGCACTGTTATCCATGTGAATGTGTTACATACAGGTGTAGTAGCCCAGGGTATGTGCTGCCACACTGGCATGTAGTGTATCATGGCAGTACTACTGTTGACAGTGCTTACCCAGGCAAGAGCAAAGTGCTAAATATAGTCCTGACAACAGGCACACCTGTAAGCATAGCTGGACACTGAGGCCTCCCTGTTGTATCCCTGGTGTGTGAGCTGTGTCACAGTATATACCCCTTACTGGATAATGATCCATCATGTGGAATGTAACTGTAGACTACCGTATGTACAACACATGTTAGTGAGGGCTTCTGACATGTAGTTATGGCATACATATTGTTGTCAGACATCTATCAACACATTCATGCTACTGCATAGCTACTTGCCAAGCTGATGACTGTCAGTCCCTATACAGATTTGCAGTTGGCAGGTATCCAGCTGTGATACGTACAGGCAACCTAAGCTTGATTGATACGGACATGTCTGCCCAGCTGTGTAAGAACTGGCACACATAGGAGATATCACCCTGTATGCACCACATGCCATGGGTACCTCCCCTACACTATCATAGTCAACAGAACATGCTTGAATACAGGTCTCCATCACAGACACTAACCATGTATTGTAATGCATGTTGCATACATGTCAACTTGATCACCTCAGTGGCCATGTGCAGGAGGCACCTGGAGGATTGGCTGATGCATGTTATTCTCACCCTGGGGGTTACCACAGTAGTGTCTGTCGATAAATTGCCTGCTGCCACCTGGCAGGTGGCAGGATACCACTGTACACACAACCCCTACACAACCCATCTCCCCTTGGTCAATAGTTAGGTACATAGCTATGACCATCTGCAGTGATGCACCCCTGTACTGACACATGTGTATGTATGCATGACTGAGTATAGCAGTGTCTGTGTGTTAGCACACCTGTACTTGGGAATTCCATGACGCCTTCACAACCAATGCAACACCCTTTGCCCTAGTCAGTTGTGGCTGCTGCTGTGTGGGGCATTACATGTACCCTGTTAAGCTCCCCCCATACCGGCTACACAAGCCTTGCAGTACCAGCATAACAGTGTTTTATAAATGGGTTGATAGGCATGGGATACCCATTGTGTTCTGGCATGTGTGTGTAGTTGTGCATGTCTGTATATCTGTAGGGTTTAGCATTCCAAGGCCACATACTCTTATTACAATACCCATTGCCACACAGTAGTACAGATAGTGTTGTTACTGCCCTTAGGTGAGGCATGACAATGCAACACCCTACTATGCGTGTGGCATGTCCATTAGATGCATATCCTGTAGTACTACTGTTGGGGTATACTATGGGTTGTATCACAGTCGGGTCAATGTGTGATGGTGGGTATGGCAGAGTGTCATCATGGGTTTCAGGGAGTACAATATCCACTGGGGGATGTGGGTGCTGTGTACACTGTCTTTACACCAAGGTACACCCAGTATATGTCCCATGTACCACGTTATGGTTACCACTGTCACCATCAACCATACAGGTAACTGATACCACAGTCCAAGCCAGTTATGCATGTGCTGTGTGCAGCCTACCTGTAACACATTGGACACATGGTCTAGTTAGTTAGCAGCGATAGGCCCTGGTATCTCAGATGTGTGTCTGGCTGTTATGTGTCTGTTAATGTGTATATGACGGTATGTCACACTACGTATTGTCCATATACACCCATTTCATCCCCCATTAGCATACTGTACATGTCTGGGGATGTTCTGCATGTAACTTTTAACCTGGGACACACCTCACCCTAAACATTGTGTGGTGTGTGCAATGTAAGCCACATACTTCACTATTACTACATTGCTAGGTAGGAGTCTAGTCCCAGTGTTGCCAAGTAACAGTGTGCGTGTATGAGGATGGGTCTACATCAGGTTGCAGGGTATACATGCCTCAGTGGGTCACCTGTCTATGTGGCACAGGCAATAACCGTTTTAGTAACCTGTGACATGTGTTCAACTGTACCCCAGATATGTCACAGCCATGGTGTCACCACAGTGCCATACCCCGTTGTGGAATATGACTGCAGACCATCCTCGTGCTGACACATGTACACCTACAACACAAACGGATAACATTATAGGGACCGCAATCAACCAGTGTTACTAACAGCTGTAATGCATTGCATCATTGCTGGATGGCTACACTACCTGCCACATATGCATTACACTTTACTCCTTACAACATGTTACACTGCAGTACTGTGGTACACTGTAGTACAGTCACTGTGTGCATCAGAACCATATTAGCCTGTCCCTGCATTGATGGTATGGATGACAGGAATGTGGCACTGGTATCATCATATGCACAGGGCATCCATGTGCTGACACATGTACACCTACAACACAAATGGATAACATTAAGGAGACCACAACCAACCAGTGTTACTAACTGCTATAAGGCATCATTGTTGGACGGCTACACTACCTGCCATATATGCATTGATGGTATGGATGACAGGGATGTGGAGCAGATATCATATGCACAGGGCATCCTTGTACTGATACATGTACACCTACAACACACACAAATGGATAACATTATGGAGATCACAACCAGCCAGTGTTACTGACAGCTATAAGGCATCATTGTTGGACAGCTACACTACCTGCCATATATACATTACACTTTACTCCCTACAACATGTTACACTGCAGTACTATGGTATACTATAGTACAGTCATCGTGTGCATCAGAACCATATTAGCCTGTCCCTGCATTGATGGCATGGATGACAGGGATGCCACAGGTATCATCATATGTACAGGGTGTGATGTTGGTTTGCCAGAGGCTGAGGGTGGGCCATACATTTGACACCATGTGTGTGGGTGAGGGGTGTACTGTGGCGAGCTGGGCATGGTGATGTGGTGTGTGTAGGTATGGGGTAGCCCTAGGTGTGTTTGCATAGTGTGTGGGCATGCATGCACACAGTTCTGCCATGTGGCTGCCCTACACAGGTGTTTACGGACAGCTGCAGACCATACCTGGCAGGGTGTGCAGTTCACTGCCTCTGGCCATGGACACGTGGACTGTGCCTGCCAGGGGTTCCATGGGCACATCCAAATACAGGCCTTGATGTGCTACTCTCACCTAATGATGACAAATGTCCGCTGGTACCAGGTCCCTCCTGGGACTGGCCAGGACCACATGCTCATGGCCTGCTATGGTGTGGACAGCACCCCCCCACACCGCAGTGCCGGGGCTGGTACTGCCACTACAGGAGCCACCTGGTGTCCTAGCATGTCCACATTGACTACCAGCTGTTGGCATTGCTGGCCTATGTCCACGTGGCCATCACCGCACTCCCACCACACGTTCAAGCTCAGACAGACCACAGTCGATGAGGGCCATCATCTCACCAGACCATCTATCCATGAACTCAGTTAATCCGCAGATGGCACCAACCAGTTCACAGGCGTTGTCATTTGCAGATGTGAGAGCAGCCCTCTGCAGCCTCAGGCCCTGTCTGGTGTAACGTTCTATATGTGCCTACGCCACCATGACAACCTGAAACATGCACCTGCTGGTACCAGCTATGTCTCCTCTGTCAGAGGCATGATGTCCAGCGGCCCTACCATGAGCACTCTGCGACATCTGCCTATGTGGTGCCCTGCCGGACATCCGGCTATGCCTGCTGTGACTGGAAACAGTAGGCATGGTAAACACACTTTCCTGTGCACTGCCACTGAACGCCAGCTGTCCCTCCACTATGGCCACTGATGATGGGGTGTGTATAGGTACTGAAACTGTGTGTGGGAGTTGGGGTGGCAAAAAGGGGGATGTCAAATGTTGGCGCAATGCCGGCCCTTGACAACCTCACCTGTGCCTCAACAGAACGATCGTCATCTTCGGTGTCTGTATGGACACCAACATCAGATTGCATGCAGGAGGGACCCTGACCCACCTTGCCACCTGTGGGGGAAAACAATAAATGCACTTTAAAACCTGTACAGCATTGCCTAGCAGTGCACACACACACACACACACACACACACACACACACACACACACACACACACACACACACACACACACACCCCTCCGTAATACCTACCTGTCCATGGCTTTACAGACAGTCCCACGTATATTTCCCTGTGGTACCCCATCCTGCATCACACTTGTTAACATGCACACATTGATACCACTCATTAACATATCAGTCCTCTAAATGCCTACACAAGTGGTCACAACACAAGGCCTGTTGCTACTTTACCTGCCTGACCTGTGTGTAGTGGTTTTATATGGCCTCACTGCTGTCATTCGGTATGCACCCTTTGTATGTCTAGACATCATGAGCATGGCCCCTATATGTGTGGACTACTATGTTCTATCCATAATGTTATGCACTGGTGTGTCATGTGTATGTAATGTTCAGTACATGCCAGATATGCTGCTCCTTCAGCCTATCATGTGACAACTGTAATATATGGATACACTCCCTGGTGTTGACTAATACTTCCTCAATGCATCTGTAGTGCTGCATACATGGGTTGTAGGTGACCTCTCTGCTGAATGTGATATTAAGGGTGTACTTGGTGCCTGCCTTCCTTCTGGATGCCTGTTCCATGCTACAGACCATATTATACTATCAGCTGTCCTGTGATTACACACATGACATGTATTCCTGGTGTGTAATGTGGCAGTCCATCTACATGTACTGCATGATTCCAGAGGAGAGTACTGCTGTATGAACACCCCACAATCACACATGTGCATACATGGCCAGCCACACACACACACACACACACACACACACACACACAAGCATCCTACATGCATCAACCTCCCTCCACTTCACCAGAGTGATCCTACAGACAAACTGACTACCCACCAGGATGCACACACACATACAGGTGAGGTTGCGCAATGAAAGTACACACAGTCCTCCTATTACCCCTCTGTCAACATGCATAACATATTGTACCCAATAGCATGCAGTGCAGCTATAGTCAATCCATGCTGGCAACAGTATACATGTGTGTGATGCATGTGCTGTGTCATTAGGTGAAGCCTTTTCCCCTGGATACCACTGCATCCATGAACATGGTGTTTCTGTGCACGTGTTCTGCACCCTGCCATGTACTGTGCACCACAACTCACAGGTGTACAACCCATTGCTGAATGTGTACTGCTGTGTCAGTTATGTCAGCTTTAATGCTCACAGCCCCTATGTTTTCCAGCAACACATACCTGGTATGATATGTGGACAGATGTCATTTGTGAATGCCTGATGTCTGATGCACAGCTCTCAGAATCAGCGGAACATGTATGACCAATCCAGTACTCTTACACTGACAACCATCAGAGCATACCATGGCTATGGGGGTGTACACACCTTTATTGATTTGAAAAACCCATCCTTGATCTGCCATGGGACCACATCACAGCATATCTTAGCAGTACATGAGTCCGATATGTGACATATGTCCTGTACTTTCACATGCAGTTTTTATGGATTGTATTAGGTGTACGGATGCTGACTGTGATGCATACACACTGTGTGGGCATATCTGTGCACACCCCTATCATGACAGTTTTTCACACCTCTTGTTGTGTGTACTACAACAGTCACTACTCCTGGCAGGGGTATACCAGCGTGGGCCATCTGCATTTGCCAGTGTATGTTCAGTCTTCCCTACACATGTCCCCATATTCTGCATGATTGTAAAGTCTACTCATGTGCACATCCCATGGTGTTCACACACTGCCATCACTATTGCTGTGTGGGTAGGATTATGGCTGCCACAGGTCCTGAACCTGACTATGTGCAGATAGAGCCATTCCTAGCATCCTTAGGATCATTGCTGCAGTGCACTGGTGTGTCATGCTGACACCCACCTTCAGTCTGTTTGCAGATGCATGACAAGTAAACCCTACATGTGTATCACTTTGCAGTGTACCAAACACTGAACACAACATGTTACAGCCTAGTCCCACCTGATAATGTGGACTACTGTAATGCCTTATGCCATAGTGTATCTCTGCAGCAGTTGCCATTGTCCTACAGGTATATACACTGGTGTTGCACTGTTTATGGGTGTTGTTCTGAACATGTCCCTACTGTTGGCCATGTGGACACATTCTGCAATGGCAGGATATTACTTATCATGCAGGTGTCTGACATACCCTTCCAATACCCCATCACATGATGGGTAATGGCATGATATTACTTATCATGCAGGTGTCTGACATACCCTTCCAATACCCCATCATGGTTACCCCGTGATGCCATGCGTTTCATAGCAACAATATATACACATGCATGCATTCTGGGTAGGTGTTTTAGATATCTGCATGGAATATACCATTGCTATTACATGCCCGGTGTGTTGACAAGCATCTACATAAACCATACTCACCAGCTACAGGCTGCTGCCTTGGTGGTATCCCAGAGGGACCTACATAAGAGGGTGAGAGATGCAATGTCAGTGGCCACACCAGGGTAGGTGCAGTATTACAATGCATCAGTGGTACATTCCCACAATACTACCACATCTATACATCTGCCAATCACTACTACGCAGCAACACAATATATCTATGACAAGCCAGATATGCATGATCTACCTGTACTGATGCGGATGTATATGCAACAATGGGCTACTGATGTGCCCTGTGTCCTTGCCTGCATGCTCCTCGGCCTGTGTGTGGGTGGAACCCACCTCCACAAAGGCGTCTGGTGGTTGGTGGCTGGCCGAACAGGCAGGTGCCACGAGGCTGGCCAGGAGCTCCTCCACACGTGTCAGGGGGGGATGGATGGATGGCATGCCCCCCCCTCTGGTGAGGTGATCCCTGTGGACTGCAGAAGCACACCAACAGGCATTGCAAAGCAGGTCAGAACAATGATGCTGGACCTGCTCATAACTGCGGTTGTGCAGTCCGACATCATTGACCCTATGAACTAGGTAATTCCACAGAGCGGTCTGCTCCTGCTGCTCATGAGACACATAGCCAAACAGGACAGGGTAGTGCTGTATTAAATGGGTGAGCAGTATCTCATTTTCGGCAGCGGAATATGATGGTAGGCGTGCATGTGACATCTTGCCTTAAAGACATAAAGATGGAAACAGGTCTGAGCAACTCA
This sequence comes from Protopterus annectens, assembly GCF_019279795.1. Taxonomy (NCBI): domain Eukaryota; kingdom Metazoa; phylum Chordata; order Ceratodontiformes; family Protopteridae; genus Protopterus; species Protopterus annectens. Next base: position 1,168,219,609 of record NC_056746.1, read on the forward strand.
TACAGCAAGGTTACCACAGTTCTTAATACACATCTCTGTCACCCCCCCACCACCACATCAGTGACTACAAACTGTACACACAACTCATTAGGTATAGCTACAGCTTACCTACCAGTGGAAAAGATATTGTATTGTACCACACTTTCTGCTATGTGTTTGTAGCCATGTTCTCTGTGTGGACACTATCATTGCTGGCCTGTTACAGACTATTCACCTGCATGACATTGTCAGGGCCACTATGGTCCCATGTATGCCTCTGGTATGGCTGCTTTGTGATTGTTGCACATCTGACATTCTGTGTTATTGGGGATATCTACGCATGCTGTTGGACATGTTCCAGGATTGTGTAGACTATTACTACCAACATATGTTCTATAACAGTGACACAATAGCATGTATATGTACTATTACCCAGCAGCACTACCTCTCCAAACTCATCTGCCCATGTTACCCAGCCACATCACATGTGTGTCCCACCCTGGGGCCTCCTCATGTACTGGTCCTCCAATACCATCAGGTGGAACCAGCCCAGGGGATGTTGACCCCCCCCAGGGGCATACAGACATGTTCCTGTCCCCTGCTGCACATCTGATATTCTGTGTTATTGGGGATATCTACGCATGCTGTTGGACATGTTTACAGTCAGGTGGAACCAACCCAAGGGATGTTGACCCCCCCGGGTGTGCACAGAC